>NW_007578889.1:155662-163491 GCF_000690725.1 Stegastes partitus | reverse complement strand
ATTCAGGACATTCTGAAACGTGACCTTTTTTGACAAAAACGACATGCTATGGTATGACTTTTTTTTCTGCACGCCAAAACTCAAAACGATTTCTCTTTGTGAAATACTTTCCTGAGGTGATTTCTACGACATGCATTGCACTATTTCCACTGTGTACTGTTCCTTTTCATATTAACTGTATGTGAAACTGTGTGTACCATCAGGAAACATCTAACCTATAATTTTGAGAAGGCAAAAATAGTATATATATTTTTTACTGTAATCACGTTTTCTTCCTCTTACATTGCTTCCTGTTCCTGTTATTATTGTGTCCTTTATTTGGGGGATATTTACTTGCTCATTCATTCTGCTATTTGTGAGTTTCCATCAAGACTTCCTTATTTCCTCTTTACTTTTTTTTTTTTCTTTTAATGATATTTGAGCACAACATCATCAGCGTGAAAGCGAGATGTTGCTTTGGACCTAAGGAAAGGGAAGACGCATGTGTCAGAGGACAGAAGGATAATTAGTGACCGACTGTCACAACAGGATACTGCTGAATGACAACATTATTTGTTTCCGTCCGTCAGTAACTCATCGTCTAATTAAAAGTGGCAGCCTATCTTTCACATTACATCCACTGTCTGACCATCAAGCCTCAGTGTCACTATTTCTCCCATCTCCCTCTCGCCCCACCATCGTTTTCATCGCCATCATTTCCTGAAATGCTTCGGGGTTTATTGTTTTCATGCATTACGGGAGATTTAAATAGAACGCTCTTCGAAGGACATCTGTGACTCACTGTGCCTTTTGGGTAATGGCAGCAGCGAGGAGCAGTACAGTATGGACAGTAGTAGATCTGCTGGGTTAGAGCTTAAACAGCAGAGTGTCGGTGTGTAAAGTGATCTCACAGTTCAAATGTTTGTTTTACTACAATCAGAAATAATTGCTTTCCAAATAAAAATTAAATACAGTTGACCTTTTGGAGGTAGCTGAATGGGCTTTTGTGCTCTTTGTTCAGCCTCAGGTTTCAAATCTGGTTACTCTTCATTTAAACATTTATTCCAAACTTGCCACTTATCTTGAAGCTGGTAGTTAAATCCTAGTTAAATCCATTGTCCTGTCACGTACCACCAAGCCTGTTTTCCATTTGTCTTAAGTATCTGTGTTTAATAGTGTTGCAGTCCAGCCCAGGGGAATTTGTTTGCTTCATTCTAACTGCCTTCAAGGTGCTGACTTTATGCCTCTTGATAGGCCTTTTTTTTTTTTTTTCACAGGAGACATTTTGACACGTCACAGTAGGAAAAGCACAAATGAATTTAATAAAAATGATTGAAGGCTGGATCACATTTAGATGGTTCACTTCCGGGTTTGTGAGCATTTTGGCCAACTGTCACACTGCCGTTGCTTTCTGAGCCACCTTAACAGTGTGCAAAATAGGGGAGGGGAGCTCACTTTTCTTTCTTTTTTTTTTTTTCAGTCAAAAGAGACAGATACAACATTTATGAAGCATTTGATTTAGCTTTTATTTATCACTGTAGCAGTTAAGCAAGAGTATGAATGCCACAAATAAGAAAGCAGATGAACAATAAATGTTGCTGCCTGAATTCAGCACCACAGATAGTTGGTTTGTTCTTCTGGTTTTTTTTTTTTCATGGTAACCTGCATCAAGAAAGTTAGTTATTTTCAGATCTTTGAGTTAAAAGAAGTGAAGTTTATGATTTTGTGCCACCATGCTTGTGCCACATGCTTATGACAAGAACAACTTTCATGTCAGTATCTTTATAAAAGGGAATCAGTGATTAATGACCCTCATCCATGAATCATGCATAAATAATAACCTAATTGCCTGCATTCCGTGATGATGATTAAGACACAAATGAATAGAAATTAATGGGAAAAATAGAATATCCTCAGTGGAGAAAGTGCCTAAGCTTTCACAAATCATGTTTCCAGGGTAGCTCATGTCTTATTAAGCTCCCCCTGGCTGCTCTGTAGGTCTGACCCTGCACTTGATTGGAACAAAGCCATTTATAATGTTATTAACAACACCCAGACAAACGGTCTTACTTGAAAAGGGCATTAAAAAAAAAAAAAAAAGACTGTTTTATTCTTCAAATCATAAAAGAGGAATTTAATCAAATCGACAAATCTTTTTAATTCAACATAACTATATTTGTTTAACTAATTTTTAATTAAATTAAGCTAAAATCCCCATTTTAGCACTTATGAACTTTCTTGATGTCTTACCTTGAAATGATGAACTAAATTAATGTATTAGAGTTCATTAAGCTCAAAACACAGGTGATTGAGACTTGCTATGTGTCATACATACATGGTGCTGTCAGTCATTGTTGTTAGTTGTTAGTATATAAAACTATGTGAACCATTATGAAGACTCGCATTGAAATCAGTCCAGACTAATACACTGAAATAAAATTAGAATTTTACTGGAAGCAGTGAATGTTGCTACTGACATGGGTGGCATGTAAATAGCACATAAGTATGCAATGTACCACACTGGACAGATATGTGCTAATTTACAATAATTATTTCTTTTTCTAAAGTCTCATTCTCGCTCAAGGGCAAACATGAGGCACACCATGTACATTTTTTATCTGCCATACATTTTTTTTATTGAAATGCCTCATTTCATTGCATACAAAAAATTGATTAAATTCACTCCTGCGATGGCCTATGCTCTGTCAGCACAGAGGGACAGTTTGACGGGACCACCCACTCCGACACGAAGGACTGCAGACCACTCGCTCACAATTATGGCTTTTGTCTCAAGATGCTGCTATGCCAACACGACCGGGTCACTGAGCTGCCGCGAGCTCAGCCTTCAAACTACTGAAAGCAAAATATTGAGCCATTTTAGAGCTCCTAAACATAGTAGGCTCAAGGTTTAGTTCCATGTACCTCCTAAATGATTGAATGTTATGTTTGCTTGTACCCAAAGATTGCCTGAGGGAGCGCTGTTTTGTGTGACCCTAAGTAGTAGTTTGGTTATTGTGTGCATTGTTGAGAATTGACTTAATTTCCCTGAAGAGAACAAGATATTAGTCAGAGGACTGATTCCTCTATCTCACGTCTTACTCAGATGCCTGCGGTGTAGCTGGAGGTTTTTGGAATGATACATGTTGGTGGTGAAATGACGGACAAAGAACACGTATGAAGCTGAGGTAGGCGTGACTCATTTGGACAAAACGGTGAAGGGAAGTCAGGTCGTTCAAGCTAATGAGAAGCAGCTGTTTTCTTCCGAGGTGACGAGCTGTCGTGTAATTCTGGAGACTATACACAGGTGTAACAAACCAAGTGGCTGCACAAACATTGATAATGACATCCAACATTTGAAGAAAGAACACCACGTTGCGTTGAGAAGAGCAAGAGCTCCATTCGGTCTCAACACAATTTTGCAACTAGTTAAGGAAATGAGATAATAGGCTCATTTGCACCGCTGTGTCCTCCGTCTCTCCTCCCAGACTGTCTGTGGAGCCTGGACTAATTATCTCCTCACTGATGCACCTGAATCTGCCATCTCATGTTTGTGGAAGCAGACAGTACAGCACATGGTTGAATTAACCTTAGCTGCAACACTGAGAGAGAGAGATATCTCTTTTTATGCTGCTGATGTCCTGTTCCACTCACTTTGTGCCTGATATCATTTTGGGTTTTTAGAAAATGTTCATTTTGATCGCTTGATTGAGTTTGATCGCTCTGTAGCTGAAATGCTTCACAGATCGTGCAGTTCAGTTTGAGGCTAGTATATGTTTTCATTTTAAAACCGTGTTTAAAACTAGACTCTAGGCTATGTACACCTGCTCCAGATGTTATCAGCCCCTTTAAATGGCCGTTATCATTGCATATTATTTCCATAAATATTGGCCGATAGGGACCTTCCTCACTTTTTATTAGACTCAGCAGACCATTATCACCCCATTTAATGGTGTTCTGTTATTACCTCATTTAATGGCAATGGAGTTATGATTTTGCACGTACAGAGGAACTGAAGTCTACATTTGGAGGCTGGGTGGATGGTGGTGGTGTGAGCTGACATTCAACCAGGACACTTTAGTCCCATCTTGAAACATTATGATTTTTTTTTTGACTTTTTCACATTGTTTTTCAGTGTTTACTTGTGTTTTCACTCTGGGTTTGGTAAAACGTAAGCATCAAAACTGTTTCAATAGGTTTAGAAAACAATCATGAGTTGGGTTAAAATACACCCCGTCGCCATAGTTACCACTTGTTGGCTGCACTTTGAACATTTTTATGGTGATAAAGACTTCACGTGCGCTTATTCACACAACCACCAATGGTCACCTATATTATTTAGGTTGCTTTCTCTTTATTCACGATCACAATGAATGATAACGTGCCCTTTGACCTCGTAGACAATGAAGAAGGTCCTCCCTGATACTGACCATTGACTGTGCTGATAATGTCCAGACTCAGGTGGCTACATAATCATGTGATGGATGGATGGTGGATGTTGATGACGTGGGTGTGACGTGGATGCTGCGTCACTTTGAATGTTGCTGGACTTGTGGGGAAGGATTTATCTCCTTTCCTTTGTAAAGCACAGGCTACTGTATTCTTTGCTAAAGGAGATAAGAAAGGAAGCATTGAAGCACCTTTTCTTTGTGCTTAGAGAATTTGACCAGCTCTTATCATGGCTGCCACTAAGACACTTCCAAGTCATGTCACTCTGTTAAGAACCTTCTAAAGCAAAATAAACTAATTGACTGCTTCAGTAGGAACTAATAAGACCCAATCAGGTCTTAGTTTCTTCCTGTCCACATGGCAACACTGCAACAGAATTTTTTTGAAAATCTTTCCTTTGAATGGAGTTCTTGCAAAAGATCCTTTGTTCAGTGACGTAAACTATGTTTGGCCTAAACACAAAAGGCTATGTGAAAAAGCTGCACCTATAGTACTTAGCTTAATGTTTTATATGTATGATGTGGCTGTCAAGACCTTTTTTCTAACTCGAACATTTTGCTTATATTCATGTAGTTTGAAGAGGGGTTTTCATCTGAACTCTTCTTTATTTTTCTTTATTCAGATTAGAGACTAATATCCTGTAGATGATTCAGTTGTTTTTTTTTTAGTCTCAGTGTCTTTCAGCAGTTAAACACCTACACTCCAATACTCTGTGCAAGCGTTCAGTAAGAGATGTAATACCCATTTATCCAGTAGCTATACTTGCTTTGGGTGAGAGGCGAGATTGACCCTGGACAAATCGTCACGTCCTTCACAGGGCCAACACAATGAGCCACAAGAACCATACACATTCTCACTCACACCCTTGGCTGCTGATTTAGAATCACTAATTAACCCACCATGCATGTCCTTGGTGGGTGGGAAGAAGTCAAAGCACTCATAGAAAACTATGAAAACATGCAAAACTCTGCACAGAAAAGTCCCAGCTGTGCAGCAAGCTGAAATCCAGAACCTTCTCATTACTAACAGCTGACACCACCGTACTGTTGTAATTCTGATGCAAATGTCTCAAACTTTCTGAGCTCATTTCAACATGAAAAGACCGGAATGTAAATTAGACTGGCAATGTGTGTGCAGCATATAATACCTTTATTTGTCATGCACTAAATTGATAGATTTTTTTTCTTCTTCTTCCTTTTTTCTTCCTTGTGTCTGGCCAAAATTCATTTGGATCCTGTTGGAAAACAACCGTTGAAAGAATCTTATTTCACCAAGAAGGAAGAGACATTCTCGCTGTCAGGTCGGCACCAAAGATCGCGCATACGACGTGTGATGAAAAACTCTTTAAAAGAAGCTCTTAGAAATAAGGAGACAATGATGAAGAAAGAAGGGCACACCACAAAAAACATGCCCTGTCCTCTCAGGTGCAGACTTCCATTTAGAGAAAAGTGCAGCTACATATCTCTACCTCTTCAGATTCCATTTGAAGACCCCTGTCTGACCAGCTCATTGTGTTACTGCCACATTTCAATGCATGGATCTCTCAGGAAAAGAGCTGCTGGGTCAGCCTCGTACAGCTATCTAGTGTAAAACTAGCTCATGACATTATGCTTTGGATTCAAGAGTAAAACAAGAAACAAACAGACACAGTGTGAGGACGCTGTCTTCTTTTCTGTCTGACACTAATTAATGTTGTATATATCTTGCAAAATAGGATTCAACAGTGGCGATATAACAAACAGATATGAGGAACTGTGATTTGATGATCTAAAAATAGAACACGAGGCGTTAACTGTAAAGCAGTCTAACTTTAAACAAATATTTTTTCCTCAAATTGAATAAAATCCCTACATCTTTATTTGTATTGTTATTATTATTTTTAAAATACGTCCATTTCCCCACATTTGACTTGCGTGTGAATGCATATCTCAACAGGCTAAGAGCTTTATAAATACGTAGCATTTTAGTAATTAGGATAACCACATGAAGAGGCCTTTTTGAGGAGTAACATTAAGTTGTCGCCAAATGCTACGGATCATTTATTTTTACAGTGTCGCTGACAAGCGCGGCAATAAAAAATCAGATAGCACAGCAACCATCTGTCCCATTGAGCCTCGGTCTTTTCCCTGCAATATGCTTGTGTATTTATTCCTTACAGTGATAAAAGGGCAGCTGTATGCATGTATCCAGAATTATTGGTGCTTATGCATGCTGGCATTATCCAAAGTGAATGTTCCTGATCCCCAGTCATTCTTATTACATCTAAAGCAGTGTTACACAAGCTTCCCATTCTTGAGCGCTTTTACATATGCAGAAAAAAAGAACAGCTCTTTTCTATCACACTGGATTCTTCAAGTGGATCTGATTCCCAGTCGTCACAGTAGGACCATCTAGTGGCTAAACTGTATATTGGTACTAGATTTATGGAACTGCCGCCAAGCTGTCGCTCAGTTAAGGAATGCTTAGAGGGGGGGGATCTCAGGGGAACAACATGAGGGTTGTCTTCTACAGGAAATCAGCGCTGCTCTCCAGACAGTACAATCCTGCTCTTCATCAGACAGTACAATGCAGCACCAGTCAGCTACTCCTCCTCTTCCTCCTCCTCCTCCTCCTCCTCCTCCTCGCTGCATCGGCGGCTCACAAAGGAAGTTCAGCGATGCCTGGTAGCAGCTGAGATGAATAACTCACACACAAAAAAAAAAACTCTGCATGTTTATGCTCATGTGGAACCAATGCTCAGATGTTCAAACATAAAGAAACTTGATTTAAACTCTAGTTTCATTGATAACAAATACACTCAGAGGACAGAAATAGGAACAAGTCTACTTTTCAGAGACCTACAGTGTTCCCTTTTTGTTAACACTAACACATCACATTAAGGTGATGATTATATATTTTAACGCTGAGATCAGAGCTGAAGTGTGTATATTATTCAGTCTGCCAGGTTGGTTTTACTCTGCCTTACCTAATCTTGGTACTGATGTACTATCGTGATTGGATGGAGAAAAAAAAATCAGAACCACTTCACCACCACCACCGTCATCTCCAGGTGTATAAAGCAGCTACTAAATATATATATTAGGCTGTGTTCTACAGGAAAAAATGGGTATTTCATATTCTATTTCTTCCTTCAAAAAAAGCAGATAGTGGTACTACCAAAGACTGTGTGAAAAAAAAAACTAATTTATACCTGCATTATACTTCCTGGGGGGCTGCAAGGTGACTGCCGGTTCGAGTCCCGGTGAGAACACCCAGGATCTTTCTATGTGGAGTTTGCATGTTCTCCCCGTGCAGCGTGGGTTCTCTCCAGGTTCTCCGGCTTCCTCCCACACAGTCCAAAAACATGTTGAGGTTAATTGGTGATTCTCAATTGTCCGTAGGTGTGAATGTGAGTGTGCTTGGTT
>NW_007578889.1:146604-155509 GCF_000690725.1 Stegastes partitus | reverse complement strand
GACAATTTAGAATCACCAACTAACCTCAGTATGCTTTTGGACTGTGTGGGAGGAAGCCGAAGAACCTGGAGAGAACCCACGCTGCACGGGGAGAACATGCAGAACATGCAGAAAGATCCCAGTTGTCCTCACCAGGTTGCAAACCGGCGACCTTCTTACTGCAAGGCAGCGGTGCTAACCACCGAGCCACCTTGCAGTCCATATAAATAATCTGTAATTTATAATTTTATGACACACAGCTAGAAGCAGGACATTTAAAGCCTGTAACTCCTCTCTGACACACTCAGAAGCAGCACGTACATGAAGTGAGGATGAGATATTTCGTATTTCTCTTCTGACAGACAGAAGTGGACCACACCGATTGATTCATAAAAACTCTGCAGACGGTATCATTTAATGATTTATTGACATTTACTTTTTTCCACCATGGTTTCTCTTGATACCAATAGTATTTACCATAAAGTTTCTTTTTCATTTAAATTACATTTATAATGTTTTACTCACATACACATTTATTGTTTAATTTTCTTATTGCAATAAACAAGAGTAGCCAGAATGAGTCAGGTATTGCTACAATTCGCCATACAAACTCTTTTTCCCCTCTGATAATGAAGTTCAAAAATAACTTTATTGGCAAGACAAAAGTACACCATAGCCTCTCCATTTCTCTCTCTCTGCTCTGAGAGAGACTGAGGGCAAAATAAGGCTAAGGCTAGTAGCCTAAACACAGCTAACTTGAAACACCTGCCCAGAAAATAGGAATCTAACATTTATTTCCCAAATGTGAATAATGAGGATGACTCAATGGGAGTTACCACTTTATGAACATATCAAGGACAATATGAACATATCTGTGGTGCTACTTGACTGACCTACCAGGGACAACGTTGCAGTACTTTGGTTAGGTTGGGTTATTGATCAAGTCTCTGCTAGAATCCAGGATGATTGATCACGCTTCCCAAACCAAACCTGTGCAGGTTTTTGTCTCCATTATTGTGTTATAGGCCACTTTATAGCTCCAGGTTGCCTCTGTCTCTGATTGGTGGGAGGTGGGGGAGAGAGCAGATCCCAACACACACTAGAATACATATGGTACACACACCAACAGGAAGGAGAGCACGGATCCTGGAATAGCATCTCACTCACAAAATGAAATTGAAGGTTACGTTCAGCGACAAAAAAAAAAAAGAGCACAATGGTGGAAGCTGACGCCAAGCCAGCTTCTTCTTTAAGTAATGGCATTGATAACGTTCCTCAGGATTTTCACTTCGACACATTTCTCACACACAGAAAAAAAATAATAATAATGCAACTCTGTAAAACCAAATTAACAACAAAAATAAGCCTGTTGAACAGATCTAGCTTTAATCCCTTGATACCTGGTGTTGTACCCTGTTCCCCAAGCAGAGATTACCATAGTAAAAAGGCCCTTTAATATGAAGGGTCGGTCCCTATGCCCAGCTACACCTCCGTCTCTCTATATCCCTCTCGCAATCCCCTAAAGGACTTAACTCCTCGTGGAAGAACAGAAAAGTCTGTCAGCTGGCGTGCTCCCAGTTTACACATGACTCCAGACAATATGTCACAACATGTCACAATGATAACAAGTCACTCTGATAAAAATTGCTCATTGCATTGCAATATTCAGACAAAGGTAAGACATTAGAGCTCATTGCTTCTCAATGAAAGGGCACAGTGTACATCTCGTTCAGAAAAGGGTTTTAGTTTCAAGCTGTCAGGCAAGATAGGTCTGCTGCTGCTTAGCTAGCTTTTGTGGCTCCCCACTGAGTCAGTTGTTTTGCCTGTTTATCAGTCTGCCTAAGTCACTTATATAATCCACAGTCCCCTTTCTTCGCTCCCCCTTCATGGATGAAGTTATTACCATTTCCTACCTACAAAAATATTTTTTATTGTGTTTTCTGTTTTGCTTTTTTTTAATGTGTGATACAAACGCAAACCAACAGTCCGAACCAAACAAAACAAAGTGCTCACCAGTCTTTGTAAAAGAAAACAAATCATGGTGTGTTTCATGGCTTTCAGTTGTAAGACAGGAAGTATCGATAGATGCCTTGGGCTGGACGTCTTGGCTCCCGCTCCGGGCGGCTTCCCTACGCTTCTGGCTCGGTTGTCACTCCAGCTCAAGATCATTTCTCCAAGAATGTATTTGGCTTTCATCTTCCTCTATTTAATTTGTTCCCTTTCAGCATTATGGTCGCCAGTATCTTCCACAATAGACCCATATGAACCTTTGGATCTCGGGGAGGTGAGGAGGAGGAGGAGGAGGAGGAAGAGGAGGACAGGGCAGGAATGGAGGAGGTCAACCCAATGATGCAAAAGCTTGTCCCTGCAGGACCTTATTGTGAGGTTGCATGCAGAAACAACATAAATACATCAATACACAGGGTCACACCAAGGTCATAATCACCTACACAGTGAATCAGCCAGCGGATGACGACCAGGGAGATGTGAAGGTGCCAGTAACCTTTTTTGGCATCGTAATCTAAACAGAAGTCATGTCCAATTTCACCTGTGCTCTATACAGTGGAGTATATGTCATTACTGCATGTAAAAGCACAGAATTCATTCCATAAAAGGCGATCTAAGCTAAAAGATTGTGGGCTTATACTAAGCAGCAGTACAGTATGTACCAATGTGTGACTTCTGCTGCTTCTCCCATCCCCTCTCCCCTTTGGTAAGGCCCATGTCTGACTGTTATGCAGGTTGGCAGATGTGCCCCGTAGCAATTTTTTGCTGGTACAGTCTATTTTAAAACAGATTTGTTTGGGCTTGAGTGTGTGTCTGCATGCTGCCTGTGGTCAATCCGTCTGCTGACCCGTGCCAGCCCTCCTCTCACCTCACCCTCTCAGGAAATGACAGGGGAGAGCAATCCCCCACAGTCACTTTTCTGTTCTCCTAACCCCCCCCAAAACCATCACCAGACGTGTTCAGATGTGGCTACCACCTGCCTGTCAGCCGAAGTCATGTTGTATCTAGCGAGGACCTAGTGTCACAAATTGAAGAGCTGCTGGCCTCCGGCGCGGTGCAGGCCGTGTACAGTACCGTGGAGGCCGCCACAGCTACATGTGGCGCACGCAGCAAAGACCGATGAAAGCAGCTACCCTACTGACATAACATTATTGTCTTGGTTTTTGAGGTGCATAGGATGAGAAGAGCATGTTGAGCCACGATGACAGGAGAAAAAAAAAAAACAACCTGGCCCACGATAATTATGTAACACTACATGTGGCTTAATGTTTCTAGAAAGATCTGTATGTGTTTCTTCTGTTGCTATTGAGGCGGCCGTGACCGTGGGCCACAGTGCAAGGGACCAGGGGAGGTGAGAAATGTACAAGGGAGTTCAATGCATAATGAAAATCTCTCCTCTGCTCATTCCATCTGCAGAAGTCTTAAAATGGAGGGAGAGTGAATGGAGAGTTTCAGGTAAAGGGAAAAAGAGAGACTCCTTTCCGCCATTCCTTTCCCTTGCTATTCTCTCAGTCAGATATTTAAATGATTGGATCCCCCCCCCCCTTTATCAATTGCTGTTTGTTGATCGTGTTTGTAGCTTCACAGTGTGCTTTTTGGAGTGGATGCTTCTGACTGGATGAAGTCAGAGGGTGATGTGTCAGTAGGGAGAGAAGAGGATTGGCCCGTGGGTGGTGCGGATCGGCCCGGGGGCGGGTCTCAGGATGGCGTGGCTGAGAGGCGGGCCTTGCAAGAGGTGATGGTGTGGGTGAGGCGCAGGAGCAGCTGCACGGAGAGCCAGCGGGTTCGAGGACGCCGCAGCGGCCATTGCTGCGGCAACAGCCAAGGGGTTGGGCAGGAGCCCTGCACCCAAAGCTTTGGTGAGATCCTTGGAAAAGGTCAAAGAAGACTGAAAGCACAAGAGAGAAGAGCAGGAGGGAGGGAGAGAGAGGTTTCAAATGATTAGTTCCAGAAGGTCAAAACATGCAGGAGAAACAGATATAGACACTTATAACCTGTCATAATACTGAGGGTTCAGTTCAGTCGCTTTAAATTTTTCAGGAGGAGGACGCGGCCAAAAACAAAGCTAAGGTATTGTGAGGATCAAGTCACACGTGCTCCAACTACAAGGCCTCGCAGACGTCCTGTTCTCAAGTATCACTGTCTATCTGATCTGTGGATCTCAGGTTAACTAACTGTGTGACAGGAGCCAGAATCCACGAGTGAAAGGTTACCGTCAGATCAGCTCCCCTGTGCTTCTTGTGTCGGCTGAGGAGGGGGTTAGGCTTGCCTGCCATGCCGTCCCGGTGCCTTCGACTTGATATGTGCTGATAATGAAGAACACAGGAACAGAAATTATAAACATAAACACCAGAAATATACACGAAAAGGCAGAATTCCATACAAACTTTGGGTTAATTACATGTGACTGACTTGACATAAATTTAAAAACTGTAACGAATGTAAATTATAATGTGTTCTTTAATTAGTGGTAGAAAATGCTTGGTTTAGATTTTTATTTCCCAAGTCCATTATGTTGTATGTAATGTAATGCTACTTTACACTTATCGAATCCAGCTAATGCATAATATTTTGCATATTAATATGGCTACATATTCCTCCTACCTGTTTTAGTTGCAGTTCCGAGTTGACCCGCACATTGCAGATCTCACAGTGGAAGGTTCGTTCCTGAGTGTTGGGGTCCACTGGCCCCCCTCCCTGCTCTCCGCTGGGCTTCGGGCCCAGGCGAGGATATGCCTTGATGGGGCCCAGCCCGCTCCGTGCTTCCAGGATAGTTTTGTGTTTTGTACCTGCAGGCAAACAGACACACAGACACGCACAAGCAAAAGAACAGGTCAGCAATGCCATTAACCAAGATAAAATTACAAATTTAGAAGCTAATAGAATAGAATGAAATAATGCAGTGGAGATGAATCACTATTTATAACACATGAGTCATGCTGCTTCCACCTGTCTGAAGTAAAATGAGACTGGACAGCATTTCTCCGCAGCTCAAATTACTGCTGGAGAAACAATGACATTGACAAATGTCAGAGCATGACAGAAAACAATATGCACCACAGGCTTGATTCTCCGATAAACAACCATATACACGCACCATACAGAACAACCTGCTTATAGACGCTGTTGTACAGCTGAGACTTCACCACAAGATGGCAGCAGTCAGACAGCTGTGCAGTGGCTCATCTGGGAGATGAACTCGACTGTAATCTTTATAATAAGTGAGAGTAAAATAACTACATTGACTAAAGCACTGGATATAAATATTTCCATGTCATACCATGTTATATGTACGTATACTCCAATGTATTTCAGAGGGAAATACTGCACTTTCTACTCAGCTACATATATCTGACAGCTTTAATTACTTTCAAGATGGATATTTTAAACAACAGATAATTCAACAAGCTTTAAAAATGCAACCCTTTGGTAAAGATCAAAGCAGCGGTTTCCAACCCTTTTGGATTCTGACGTCTCACTAGAGCCACCTAGTGTAGTTGGGATCACATTTCATACGTCTACGAGTTGTTAGCAGCTCCACCAAACAGCGGTTTTAATCTTTAAACTTCTTAGTTTGTTTCTTTTCAGCAAATGTTCAAATGATCCGCTACCTCGCTGAATATCAAAGATTTGAGAAAAGTCAATCAACAGAAAACAGATTTGTGCTACAGAACTTGTTTTTCTTCTTTCCTCTCCCATTAATCATCTGACAAGCCCTCAGATTTATCTGCTGTGTCTGAATATAAAACTGCATGTAAAGTAGCTCATATTAGCTCCACCTGCAGCAGATACAACAGTAACATGCTGCTTACATACTAACAACACAGCATTAATCATCTATGGCTGTCAGAATATGTCAGTCAGAGGGACCAAACAAGTATTTTTATACTTGTTTCAGTACTTTCACCTGTAATGTAATATGCATACATTGCTCTTTTACATGTTTTTATATAAAGGATCGGAACACTTCTTCTACCACTTTTGATTTACAATGTTTGAATTAGTGGAGAGGGGAGGAAAAGGCCACACCATACGCACTGTGATATATTATATCCACCATATGTGCCAATATCAGTAATAATGTTGGATGGCTGAACCCCTAAACTTCACAATCAATAAAATAGACAGTAAATGTCAACGTTTGGAAATTTAAGGACGTGGTATTGTAGGATGCAGTTTTATCTGGTCTGTGCTGTAAGAGAATTGCACATTTTTTCCTGTTTCACTAGATATTTATATGATAACATTATTTTACATGCGTCTGTTTTGACATACTGGGAGCAAATAAAGATATCTAAATCTGATTGTGAATTAACTCTATGCTCTTGACATTGTCACGTCTGTGGTTAAGCAGCAATTCTTTAACGATTAATACTGCTGAGTAGTTAAACAGGCCATGTTCCATTAGAGATGAGTGTATGACAGTAGACACAAAACAAAAGCACAACAGATTTGTTTTCTTAGGTATAAAACAATGCAAAACTACATCGCGTATACACATGAACTCAGGGGTCTTTTGATTCCCCATGACCTCACCCAATTATTAATCCAGTCACAATTCCAAAAAGAGTTAAAACCCTAATTCTTCTGAGCCTAATTTCCGTGTACAGTATTTTCCATATATATCTTGGCACCTCTCCAAGCACCATATGGCTGCATTTGCATGAAGAAAAGTGTCCTTGCATCTGCATATTATTAGGGGGGGTGTCGGAATAGCTTCTCATTAAATAGTTTGTTCTAGGTTTAAAATTAAAATAAATAAATAAAAAAATCCCCCTCCCCCCACCTCACTTTACTGCTGTGCCGCTTTACATTCAAAGAAAAAAAAAAAAAAAAAGCATGCCACCATCATTGGCTCTGACTTTCAGATACGAATTTGAGTCACTCTCTGAAATCCCTTTGAAGAGAGGTAAGGTTACAGAAGAGCGAGGAATCATAGGGGTGGGGGACATGTAGGCTGCGGGCTGCACTGGGGAGAAAGGGGCTAGAATGACAGGTTTTGCTTGTGGCCAAAAATGTGCTCTTGGGTGTCTGTTTTTTTGCCTTTGTTCTATTTCGGTCTGACAATGGATGGCCCAGTGGATTTTGTGTCTTTGTAAGGTTGACTCACAGTGTAAACCCACACACAAGCAGACAACATACAGCCGAGAACACAAAAACAGGGAATGGGTTGACAGGAAACTGTTGTGTAAATGTTTAAATTACATTACATCATTTTCTTTCCCCTCTCCTTTTTCTTTTCCTTTTTTTTTTTCTCCCCCTGCAGTTTATTCTTTGCCACGCACACTGCTCACGTCTCGGTTTCTGCGTGACATATGCTTTTATTTTTGAACCATGCTAATATGCACAGTTTTGATTTTCAGAATGAGCGAGGGGGTGATTGCTTCCAGATTGTTTTCCTCGTCGAGTTTCAGCTGTTTCAACTTTTTAGTCATCCAGGGGTTGAACTCTGGAACTGACAGCAGGCTGTGACCCGGGCTCGTGTTTAGACGCTGTAATATATTGTCTGCGATCTTGCTCTTTTATATGTACACGTGCATGTACATTGTAAGTAGTGTGCTGGCGGGCAGATGTAACACAAATCTGTTTGTGTGTCATTGTAACACTGATAAACCATTAATCAAAGCATGAAAACACATGATTGTTAAAAGCCTTGCAGAGGTTAATCCAGCCACAATGGTGACAGTGATTGCACTTTTATTGATTAAGACTTCATCTAACATTAAGAGGTATTTGCTGGCTGCTTTCATGTCTGGCTGAGTTGGCTTGAGCTAACATCACTCAAGGCAATTGGGATACAGTTACACTGATATGGAGTCAGTCCTTCTCTGTGTCTCTGTCTGTACTTTTCTTGACTTTCTTTAAGATAAGTCATACTTCAAACTGCCAAAAACAGAGCCAGCAGATGGAAACTGTCTCTGAGAGGTTAAGGTGGTCAGAGGGAAAGATTAAAAGAACCCAGAGGTTGTGTTATCATATGTGAAAGCTGCCTCACAGAATGTTCAAGCTGGTGAATTCACCCACATAACAGCCATTTTTTTTCTGTTATTCCCCCCCATTTAAATCCCTCATGCAGCGCTTGCACGCCTTAACCGTCCTCCTCTGCAATTTTTTCAAACAGAAGGCTTCGGGGCATGGGAAACATTTCTCATTGCTGTGTGCTGCGAATGACAAGACAAATCATGAATCTTTGAGTGGGTGAGAGTTTTTCTTTAAAGCAATTATGTTCTTGTGCAAGAAAAGAAAAGTGGGTGCAGGCGTGGGTGTGTTCGCGGTTCGAGAGAGTGGACACACGCGAGCGAGGCGCATCGACGGAGCTCTTGAAACCAGGAGATCAGTGCACGGTTACAGAGGTCAAGCATGTCAGTGTCAAACAGATCATTTATCTGCTGATCAGTGTTTCTCTTTGTGCCCTCGACTGAGTCACGCTCCTACAAGGGGGTGTTTTCAATCAAAGTCAGGAGACGGGTGCGCTTACAGTGAATGTAGTTAGTCTTGATAATATGCACAGTTTATGTACACAGAAATCTACGTATATGTGTATGTCTGTACAACTGATAGGATGTCACACATAGCCGCCAACTTCAATAAAGTTTTAAGCACTTGCTGTTGTAATATTTGTCAGATATTATGATAATGTCTTAAAGTATGATCAGTTATCCACCTAAATGTTTTAAATTTGTATTTAGAGAAGTTATTGCACAAATTCCTACACATTAGCAATGGCATGTGTTATTACATAATAAGCTAATGATACAAAAGCTTCAGTTATTACAGTAATATGCAACATTATTTATGCTGCTGTATTTAGTTTTTTTTTATGGCAAAAACTGAATTATTCCAAATCAAAACCAGAGCACCAAAGCAGAGTTATAAAATGGAGTTTCAATAAATGTCTTCTCTTGAATTGACTTCTTTT
>NW_007578889.1:30546-146386 GCF_000690725.1 Stegastes partitus | reverse complement strand
AATAAATGTCTTCTCTTGAATTGACTTCTTTTTCCCTTATACAACATATTTATTCTTGTCCCTGTATGATCTAGAAATGCATAATGGAGCAATGCAAACACGTTTAGAGTCATTTTTTTCCCCATTCTATTCTAAAAAGTTATGACAACAGCTTCAGAAGTGCTTGCATGTGTCTCTCTTGGCAAAATTCCTTGAACTCACAGGATGTGATTTAGTCTCCAACAGCAACCGTGCGGTTTGAGTAAACACAGAGGAATCCAACTATAGCTGCAAAAATGAGGGACAAAGTTCCAGAAACTTATCCTTCATCAACACAAAATGTAAGAAGAGTGATGTCACAGTTGATTCCACATGGTGAGTTTGCCAGATAGTTTCTGGAAAGTGCGGCCGTTTTAAAGTATCAGAGCTCACAGGTTACCCACCTTTGTTGTGAGCTTCCAGCTGTGACAAGGAATTGACAGCCACCTTGCACAGTGAGCAGTACAGCAGTTTCTTGGCTTTATCCTCCTCTGTCTCCGGGTTGGATGGGCTGCTGGACGCCGGGGTGCCAGCGGCTCCTGAAATTGGAGGTGCGGACCCGGGTTGCTCTGAGTTGGTGCTGGCGCAGCCTGGGGAGGAGGAGGTCGGGGGGATCAGGGGAGGAGTGGGAGTGGGGAGGAGTGGGCACACCGACGGCACCGGGGAGTCCATGGGTGGGGTGGGTGGGGTCGGAAGAGGGGGAAGGGGCCCCGGGGCCAGTAGGGGCCCGTTTAACTGTGGCAGAGGCCGTGTTTCATCTAGAAAAACAAAGAGAGGAACGAAATAAAAAATTATTTTACAGTACAAAAAAGTTCATAACTCAAGCAGCAGTGTGTTTTATTATTGGCTTCATTGTTTTGTAACAGTAAAGCAAGATGCCCCTGAAAATAAAACTCTGCTGTGTGCAACCACATCGCTAACCACTCCCAACTGAATATAGGCGGCAGGGTCTGCTCCATAGATCAGACAGACCAACATAAAGCGCTTGCATTCAGAAGTGCTTTTTACTACCTATGCTACAGGCCATAATTGGTTCATTTAAGTAGATCAGAGGAGGGAAACATATGACCCATGTGTATGAAGGGATGTGTTTAATGTGCTTCTTAGCTTTTTGAAGTTTTCCTGCCAATCTTTCACTGATGTGGTCTCATCTGATCTGAAATCTTTCCGAAGGGGGGAAACAGGAAACAGATACCTCAGCGTGTCTTGACTCCTTCCCACACACCTGTTGTCTTTGGCTGAGGTTAAAGCAATAATGGCACTTGCTTTGTCACCGAGCAACACATGAAGTCCAAAGAAAACACCATTAGCTCTCCTCCCACTCTGCGCTATCCTGCTGCATGCTCTCTGGTTTCTTCTTTCTAAAGTCTTATTGTTGCGTGCGTTTCAATATATGATGTTCTGTTTTCATCACAGATTATGTTTATACATACATTTCCAGACACATGTTTCTGGTCAGCCACTCCCATACGCAAGGCCTGCGGTATTCACTAAGCAGTGGGTGTTGGCTGAAAAAAGACCCCCTAAATTTGGGTGGGGTATTCAGAACTCCCCCCCCATCAGCAGGGACTCGGAGGCCCTTCTCCAAACTGTACAGGATGTAGCGCCAAAGGCAGGCAGCAGAAAAGCCTCACAGGATTATTGTATTAAAGGGATAACATGCAGTATTTCTGGGAAGAAAACAAATATTAACCTTAACTGCTTAATGTCCTTTTAAGGATTCCCACATGTCATTATGTCACATGACAGAAAGCGAGATAAATTTTTTGTTTTTGTTCCACTCTGAGGCTTATTTGACAATATAATAATTTGTATATTTTGGTTTAGCTTCTCCATTGCATCATCTCTGATGAAGATGCCACTGTGAGTGCTTTCCATTCCACTGCTTTCCAAGATCAGAATTCTCTGTCTTTCCATATTGGAAGTTTCCAGCTGCAGAGCTGCTCGCTGCATAGAGCATTTGTCAAACAGATGCTTTGTTAAAAAAGAAAAAAAAGAAATTCTTACTGAGTCTACATAGCACTGAAGAGTCCATAAAGCACTCCTGGATCAAAGTGCTTTTTGAGGGTATGGGCTCTTCGCAGAGGTTTATGACTCATAATATGCCTACTTTTTCACAGCACTGACTGAGCTGGTTAAGTTAAGTGCAGAGCTTGTATCTCCTCGTGCAGGAATGACAGAATTCTCGCTGGTGTTGTTGATGAATTTCTACCCACACGCAGGCGCGCACCCACAACAGCAAGACTTCTTTACAAAACAGAAAAACAAACCCTGAATCCGCAGCATTCTTAACATGTGGTTTGAGTTAAAATCAAGTGAGAAGGAACAGAGGTGGTCCGCCAAATAGTAATGAGGGATTTCATGATCCACGATGGCCTGGAGGTCTGCCACACCAAACCACCAACCATCACCTCATACAATACCACAGTGAATGTCTACACTCATCCCCCCCTTTAGAAACAAGTTCACTTTGAGGCTAAACCCACGGGGCCTTTGTAGCCACAATAATTCACTTTCTGTCTCGGCAAGTTAGAAACACAAATTTCACACATAGTTTTTCTTTTTGTCATACTTACTAATGAAAATGAAACGCATGAACTATTCATTCCACACTAGCTCCTCCGCCAGAGATAAATTACTTTATTTTCTCCGTCTTGTGAATCGCACTGTCAGAGTTACTTGATTCTCCTAAAACTCAGGATATTCTGTAGGTCTAATTAAACATTGATAAAGCAGTTAACTGACCTTTCTCCCTGCTCGATGACTTCATAGCCAAACAGAAGAAGGCATTATTTATGGGGAGAGGTCAGCAGAGGGAGATAACTCGGTCCAGATGCTTTACACTATAGTCTGGTGTGTATGCATGACCTTAATCCACTTCAGGAAATTAAAGTTATGTATAGTATGCAGTCCTGGGGAAAAGTTTTGTTCATCGAGCTACCTGAATAAGACAGACCCATTCTAATTCATACCAGAAGAACTCGTTTGCTGCAAAACATAGATATACAATGACAAATTATATATATGCATATATTAGTGTGGGGGAGATTAAGGGCTGCCTTTGTAAGCACAGTTTCTCATTGTAAACACAAGGAGGTTTTGTTATAATGAAACCTGCGTGTAGGTGGAACATTAAACAGAGATGCATGGGCTTTGTTTATTTTAGATGTCAAATGAAAGCGGTGCAATTTCACACAAAGTAAACACATTCTAGAGCAATACTTAAGAGATACAAGCCATTGTCCTACTGTTTCAGCAAGAAGACCAGGAGGTTCACCCCAGGACCAGAGCATTCACTAGGTGTAGGAATGTCAGTTTGTAAATGGGCTTGTTTCTGTGTATGACAGGGTGAGGCAGGATCACTCCATCTGCCACCAATGCCCCCACTGTGCCCATTCTCAATGATTAACAAGCTACGAAACCCAATGCTGGCCTTACAATAGCCGCGCCACATTCATAATGCATTTGGGTGCCTTTTCCCAGTCTGGCCTGCATCCGAACCCTGACTCACACATATACACGTATGCACAATCATGCAATTTGTGTTTATCAGATCCTATTATTTCACGCTGATTGTTGCAAATAGCCTCCGTGCAAAGACTTAAAACCTGGTAAGTTCCCAAATTTCAACTCCCAGACAGAACAATACTTAGATAAAGCAAGAAAAGCGCGTCAGCTCCGTGCAACTCGATACGACTGTCACCTCACAGCCATGCAACCCAAGCCCTCACATGAAAGTCATCTATTTAATTGACCTTGGGTGTGTGCGAGCCTGCGAGTGTTTGTGTGGACTAAAGAGTGCTATAATATCAGGGCGGTTTTAACAGGGCCCTTCATTAGAGTGGGAGTGTCAGCAGACAGCAGAGGGATAAAGAGGAAGGAAAGGAGGGAGGGAAGAGTTTCTCTCCAGCCTAACAGCTGCCTCTCCATCACTCGCAGGCCTGGCCAAACCCTCATCTCACCAGTCCAAATCCCCCAAAGCCAAGGGCCTCCTCTTTGGGGCAACACTAACCGCAAACCCTTTGAGGGCTGTAAAACCCTCATGACCTGCTCTGAGACCCGTAAGGTTGAAGAAGCAACAGCGTCCAAACAGTACTCCATAACCTTTCACTGTTTAAGCCCTTTAGCAAGGTCTTGATGTGTCCTGTTTATGGTCATCACTGCTGACTGCGTTTGATATGTTAATGAGAAATGATGCCATATCACAGTGAAGGTCAGTTTACCGATGATAAACTGGGCTACTGCTGTTTTATATCTGAACATCTCATAAGACTGTGATATTGCGTAAAATCCGAGATCAACAAACAGACCATTCACAGGAAAAATGACTCGAGAACAACAACAAATGCTGCTCTATGTTGTAAGGGATTTGCACTGAGAGAAAACATCTCCTCGTTCTTTCATTTGCGTGCTTGCATGGGCCTGACCACATTGTTGCGTACGTGTTTATATGTGTGTATAGCCCAATCTGTCTTAGTCATTTTCACAGTCACTAAGTTGCATTAGGCTCCACAGTCTAAACCACAGGGTCGGTCCCCCAGACACTGCTTTCCCAGTCGAAGCAACACACAGCTGTCTGCTCACTGAGATCTGTCGCCCTGCCATGTAGCATGGGATCACGCTGAGGACATGCATGCACACGCACACACACACACACACTCAGCAAAATCAGGAAGAGACGAGGTTTCCAGGGTCACGAGAAAGACATTTGGATGGAAAAAGGCATTCTTTCACATGTTGCTACTTTCAGATCTCGATCATGGCAGCCTTGTTTTGGCTCCTTGTGCTCCTTGAGTTTGCCACAGGAAGTCTCACTAATGGGGTTCTGGAGCTGATCTCTGATCCCCCATGGGGAGAGGAGAGTAAAACGGACTGGCCCTGTTACTTCTCTGGCTCCAGCGAGGAGAAAATCTTAAGTGTTATCTTTATAGACAGTGAAAAGCAACGGCCTTTGCTCTGGCATGTTGCATTCTGGCCTCTATTGGACCTGAGTTTCATCTTTTCATTCATGGTGTTTGCTCTGTGCCCTCCCATCAATAAGGTGGAAATGTCTAGTAAACAGTCATCTACAGAAACCTTTGTAAATGTCACCAAAACATGGCCGGTCTATTCATTGCCTGGTGTTTGAGCCAAGGACAGAGTGGTGACACTGAGGGAATGGAAAATTCTGGGAGGACAAAGGAGAAGGGCAGATGCACACAGTAGCCAGTCTCTAAATTATAGCTTGAAATATGAAGATGAGCCAGAGAAGGAGAGATGAATTAAGACTCAGACAGAGCTAAGGACGTTCTGCTAAAGAAAGAGCTCTCGTTGCTGTGATCGTCCCTTGCATCCTTACCAACTAATAAATTAAATCTTCCAACAGTACATTACTTTTCATTAAAGGCAGATCAGCGGCTGTCTCTGTGCGCTCAGATGTTGGCTTAGGTTCTGGTCTATCAGACTCTTCTACAGTGGTGTCATCTTTATTTTTCACAATCAGTCTTAGCACTCATTACCGCCACGCAGGGGCTCAGGCAATGCGGTCTATTTTGATTCTGTGGTAGTTGTGGTGTGGTATCTTCCAAGACAAACATTTAGGAGTTTGCAAAGACACACACACAGACATACGGTATACACACCATAGTGGGGTTTCTTGAACAGATGCCAAAAAACTGCCATGTTGCTGTGCTGTGTTCTGTGGCAGCTCACCTCCTCTCAGTCTAAATGGATGGACACCAATCCGGTTGTACATTGCTCAAATGAACAATGCATTGCTGTGGTTAATCTGGACTAATACAGAGGATTTTCTCTGGCACAGTGATTATGTTTCCTCCTTGATCAAGCTGTCATTCACACACCTGATGTCTGGCTTTTAAGTCTGCTTCTCCTTTTACTTGCATTTTCTCAGAAAATAGAACTGGTTGCAATGAATAAATACTACACTAAATGCAAAATATTTGTTCAAGGCTGTGCTAAGATTAAAAAAACAGTTGAATTCTCATTATTCAAACTTCTCAACCTTACTGGAAAATGGGGTCAGATTTCCTGTCAGTCTGCTGCCATTTAGTCAAGTGATCTTTGGCTGTTCTCATCAAACACTTTCCAGCACTTGCTAACTGTAGCTGCATCCAGACTGAGCCACTGCTTTGAAGTTGAGGCTCAATTCAATTTAATATAATAATGTGATATAATAAGTCAAGGGCTTTAAATGGAAAATAAAACTTACTGCATCTCACTTTTAGTAATCGAAGTGACTTCCTCAGTATTCCTAGTTTAAATAAATTTGAATTACATTCAATTTCAGCTGTATCAGATCACAAGTCTCCCTACAGTCCTGGTATCAGCGGGTTGTGGTTGGCTGTCACTCTTCCAAACGGAAGTTTTATTTTTCCGATATAATAAACAGTACTGCGATAACTAACTTGTGCAGTTTGTGGGACAGTGTTTTCTGCTACGCTGCAGCCAAATCAGACCACACAGAGAGCTGAGATTCTCACAAGAACAGCAATATACTGCAAAGCCGCTGTGATTAGGATGCCTTTGTTATTCTTGCATATTTTCCATTTAATTTTCCAGCAAAATCGTAAGCCTCTGAACATCCTGCATGGATTGAAATGATTATTTATACAAGACTTGCACAAGCACTTTTTTTCATTTTTTTTTTTTTTAACTCCTGGTAGTATTTTCTGTACTCTCACCCGTTTTGCTGGGCTCACTGTCTGGGGCCGTGCCAGGGGCTCCAGGCGGAGATGGTGAGGAGGTGGGGGGCAGAGCATGAGGCTTGTCCCCCTCCTGAGGACGACTCTTAGAGGTCTCAATGCCTTTGACTCTCCTGGCATGGCGGTTCCCTTTGTAATGGGCCTCTGCCTGGCTCTAAAGGAGAACATGGAAAAGAAAACAAGTTCATGTTGCAAGCAAACACCAATGCCAACAGGTAGACAACAGGTTGGATTAGGCTCACCGTGACAGCTGCACATGCATGCATGCATGTCATTATGATACCATGGCATTCAATATACTCTGGGGACTGGAACAGGCAGCAGGCAGGTTTACAGCGGATAGATAGATGGATTACAAGCAAAATAAAAAAAAAGATACAGTGGTGGGCATATCTGAGACAAAGATGTGTGTGTGTGTGTGTGTGCGTGTGTGTGTGTGTGTGTGTGTGTCCTCTTGTCCCGTACTGATCATATTGTCAGGTTTTTAAATTAACAGTAAATGATATCAGTTTATCTACATTGGAGTGTCTGGCTCAAAGTTTGGACACAGGTCTTCTGCAGTCTAAAACCCCACATTGCACATACACCCTGACAGCACTTGGCTCCAGCTTTCATTACTACAGCTATCCTAACAGTCATGCCAAGGGGAGTTGAACTCGGGGTCAGTGGGATGCCACATCTGCCTGGCGGGCCCATTATTCCATCCCTGACACCACTTTCTCTCCTAGAACAAACACACATTCTAACAGTATACACATTATCAATGCGAGACTGGCATTTGGGTTCCTAGAACATAAATACACTTGCGTTCAGCTGCTGGCTGGACACGGTCACGCTCTTGCACAATCTGACTTAAGTCCCTGTCTGTGGAGTGGTCAAAATCTAAATATACATGCTACTAGGCAGCAAAGTCCCCGTCTGCTGTATCTCACAGTAAAGATAAAATGGGGATCCGCAGTTTGAGTCAGGAGGTTTTGGGGGGCTGAAGATCAGCCTGCATTCCAGCAGACAAAAAATAAATAAAACGGTGCAGAGATCTATTGCAGAAGCCAGTGTGGCTAATCTCCTGATGAAAGGCTTGCTACTAGCTAATGTGTTTGTTCACAGAGTAAACAACAGAGGTGAGTCATTTGTCAGAAGCGACTACTCGGACATCAGGGGAGTCTGTCTCTAGTCTCTGTGTGTCTGCACAGTGGTATGCGAGCCAGGGACAATATGGCGGATGAGATGCAGGGTTGCTATACTGAGCTGTCGCCAAAAGTCTGGCTTCACAGTTTGCATTGTGACTGTAAAGCAGTCACACATCCATTCACTGGCACACAGACACACAAGTGCGCTTGGGTCATTTGCGTAACTCTATTTAACGTTGATTCGTCCTCGTTATCTCCCCTTTATCACAGTTTATGTGTCCCTCAATGAAAAACCATAAATAGGCTCCTTGCAAATAAAGACACATCTTGTCAGTGCTGCACTTGACTCCACAGGCGCGTTAAATGAGCTGATACGCCGTGACACGTGCTGTGTTGGCCAGATAATTGTATCAAGGGACCAATGACAAAGATATTTATTAGGTGGTTGGATTACAGTTAGTTGCCAGAGAGAGATTTTGCCTTGACGAGTGGCTGACAGCTGCCATAGGTGCTGAAAGGCTTAGAGAATTTGACTGACACTTAGGACATCGCACTGACCACAGGCTCAAGTGTGGATAGACCGGCAGGGGAAAGCAGGCGGGGGGTGATGAGTAATGTTACAGTTGTTTATGTTTGCGTTATATGTGTGCGTCTGATAGCATTTGGGACGTGAGCTGGCACAGTAAACATGGGGAACTGGCTGCAGTGGAAGATCACATGTTTCTTGTAAATCATAACGACATGTCGGACTGCAACTGTGCCCCGTCAAACGGATTTTAAGGAGCTGCTCGAGCAAAGCCTGCAGATAAAGGTGGAGAGAGCCGAGGGAGGGGAGGGGAAGAGAGGTGGGGACTGCTGCAAGAGAAATGATCTCTCAGGTGAAGGAGAGAACGTGCAAAGATAGAAAGATATATATTGGTGCATTGCAAGGTGGCTACAGAGGCTTTATTAACTCCTCCAACCAAGCAAAGGGGATCAAGTGCAAGCAGCTGAGTGTGTGAGGTCCTGGATGGAGACGAAAGAATGAAGGGAAGACGAAGCAAACATAGTGGAACTGCAAGTGCATGAAGGTGGCGTAAATAGCTGCACTGAGAACGGGAATGGTGTAAAAGAGCCGAAAATCTGAGAGAGAGGAAAAGCTGCATCACATAATCTGTGATGCCTGTGTTTCATTATGCAGAGGGTTCCACCTGAACAAGCTCAACATGGATCTGAGGGGAAAGCTGCGATGTTAAAGATCGCTACTGTACAGCTGGAGCTTCACATGACACAAAGGGAAAGAAAAAAGGACAAGCAGGAAGCGGAGTGAAGGGGGTTGGAAAAAAGAGGAGGAGAGCAGCGAGGCAGCGAGGAAGAGGACGACAACAAGAGATGCATATCATCGTACTTCTGCTGCAGCAGCTGTGACGCTGTTCAATGCAGCGCCACAGAGCCTGTGATGTCACTAATGCAGCATGCCACCAAGGTTATTCTGCATAAACCACCATTTAGCACCTCACGCCGTCACACAATGCAGGGACAGTGGGGTGGAAACCTACCCCCCACCCACCCTTTCCTCCTGTCCTTCCCCTCCAAGTCTCCTCTCTACCACTTTCCCAAGATGCACTGGGGCTGTCAGAGCCAGACACTAATCCACGTCCTTGACGAATGCATCTTATAATAAGTAGTGGCAGGCAATTTTAGGCATTTCCACACTGTAAATAATGCAGCATGAGGGAGGAAGACAGATAGAAATAAGGGGAGAGGGCTGCCAAGAGAGAGGGGGGGGAGAGAGAGAGAGAGAAACAGAGAGAGGCGCAGTAGCGAAAGATCAAATGGGACGAATGAATGATGGCAAAATGATGTGTGAAATGAGGGGTGCACTGGGTGGGAGCAGGAAGGCAAAGCTGGATCTTTTGAAGACAAACGCAATGATGACATTACATAGTAAGACCCCATCGCTTCCTCTGACCTACGGGGAACCCAATCAACTCACAGATGGCAGATAAAGACCGAGAATGTCAACATCAAGGGCAGAGCCTGAACTGCGAAACTGAGGCAGTGAATGCAACGCAGAATTCTTGGAAGTGTTTCTCACTGAATTATTATTTTTTTTTATCCATGAAATATTCATCTTTACTCGACATTATGCAAAAGAAAACAGTGTGGGTGAGTCGTCGTTTGGTGGCAACAAGGAGGACGCTTTCTCCCGAGCCAAGCTTAGCAGACGAGCACAAACAACAAACAGCTGCAAGTCTGACATTGCTGATATACTGCAGCGAGTTCTTTTTCCTGTTTGCTGGAAGCAAAAGTGACAATGACGGCAGAGAGTCGGTGCCGTCTTGCACATCACAATCCTAATGAGTCACAAGCTTGAATGCACAATGAGCGTCAATGAGGCGACCAAATGCTCATAAATACCTCCATATAAATGTATTGTTTTTACTTCATTTATATAGTCATGCATCTCACATGTATGCATCTTACACTAGCCAGTTTCTTTGTGCCTATTGCATGTTTTTTTTTATCCTGCTCTGGTGACCAGGTCTTGAAAAAGTCGTTTTAAATGTTAAAAACTTTTGCTTGAATAAATAAAGTCCCAGCTTGAAACACTTTCCAAATGATTCATACTGTTAATGGCGCCGCGAGGAAGAGTCACCTCTCTCCACAGACAGCAGCCAGATATCACTCTCAGGTTCATGTCAGTGAATGATAAATAAAGGAAAGTGTTCTCTCACATGTAAAGTATAGCCAACTGCAGTAAAGAGTATTTCACTTCTCACTCTGCATATGCTTGCCAGATATGTTCTTTCATGTATCACAATAGACAGAATAGAACTTGTTTTAGTTATATTTTGGCCAGAATGAGGAGAAAATATATTACAATCTGTTATGGACATTTTCTTTTGTAACTCTGTGTCATTTCCTTTTAGCCATCATCATAAAAGCACCATTTCAAGCATGAAATCAAATATTTAAAGTCTTTAAAATCTTCACTGATTTACTGTCCTAACTTCATCCAACCAGACACGCCTTTACTAAAGAAGCCAATATTTGATCGCTAGCCGTAGGTCTCAAAGTATTTCATTATATAAACATTTCTGTCTAACGGCTTCCTGTTGCCTGAGAAGATATACAGCAGAGAACCCTGCGAAGAGAAGGCTGAAGATTACAGCCCTGCAGCTCCCTGACCACACGGAAAACCATGATTGTAGATGTGAGGAGTATATATAGCACCGGTCCACTCCTTAATGTTGTGTATTGTGGATGGGATGCACGCCCTGGTCCTCAAGTCTGTACCGCTGAATAGGGAGAATCACAGCCAAATTATACACTCCACACATGACATTTGGTGCTGACGCTGTCATGTGTCTATCCTATTTGTCTACACAACAAAGAAGAGACTGGGAAGAGTTTGGCATTGCTAATCATAAAACACTTCCATATGATTTTTGCTTTCATTAAATTGTCATCAGTCATGTATGCAAGTTGCCCAAGGGTATAATGTGCCATTAAACTCCAATTATGAGCTTAGATAAACTACACCATCTGGACTAACAGATGAAACTGCTGTTATAATTAATTGACAGCTCTATACGACATCTTGAAAAGAACAACTTGCTGCATTCAGTTCTAAAGAGATTCTTTACTTCATGGCTAATGTCCTGTGTTTCCAACATGTTCGAGATCTCAGTCAAACATCGTGTTCTTATCAATCTCGCTCACACTGCAGCACTTCTGCTAACTCGACACTGACTTGAATTAAATCAAATTAAATTCCAGTGAGGGTCACCAAAACACAGCCCAAACAAATGCACCGCATCCTCTGGGTCAATATCCGCTTTCAGAAGAGCAAACCAGGACAGCCAGGCCTCCAAGACAATCCTGAGTAAAATGTGTATGAAGGAGAAAAATGCAGCATAGTTAATGCCACGTGGGAAATGAAGAGGACATGAGCGATGGAGGTAGAGCGATGCTGTGTTTGTGTTACTGTTCCTGTACCTCTGAGTTGAAGCGGATCTGGCAGACGTTACAGGAGATGACGGGCCGCTTGGTCTTGACCAGAGGAACTCCGAAGGTGTGGTTGATCACGGCCTTCTGCACTGGATCCATCTGACAGAGTGAATAACATGGGAGAGGAAGAGAGAGGAGAGAGAGCAGAAATGTGTGAGCTATGATTCATACTCTGTAGGGCTGTGCTCTCGAAGTCCTGCTGCTACAACCGAACAGGCCAGTCATTCTATCACACTGATGCAAGAGGTGAACGTGCTACGACCTCTAGCCCTGAGCGTAGAGGTCAGCGTGGAGTCAAGAGTTGACTGTTTTTCTACTCAAAAGACTGCATTTGAAAAGTCTTAAAGGCCACACGCAAGGTGGATAAAGTGCACAGAAAAGAATGTTTACAGAGTCTGTCCAGTGTTTATGGCAAGTCTGTGTCTATGTTCAGCAAACAGTGGTGTTGACAGCATGTTGCTACGACTGAGACACCTGTTGCATCCCTGTCGCAGCCGTTTGATTGCTCTGAACCAGGTTGCAGCATCATAAGGTCCCCGCGCTAATTGTTTCAGCTGGGACGTCCATCATCCATGTGGTGTTAAGCACCTTGTATAAATTTAACTAACTCGCTTAGCGGCCCTCCAACACGTCGGCTCTTAATCCCCCCATATAAACTGTGTCCCAGACACAAAAGACCCTGCCTGTGCTGATCTAAAAGGGTTCCATTCCAATTGTTTATCTGTGTTTGAAGCTGAATTGATCTAGTAATCACTGTCAGTTGACCTTAGCATTAGTCTGGATTCAGTGGCTGGTTGGCTGCAGTTTCCAAAGGGGCAAAAAGGGGTTTCAGTACTGCAGATTTCCACCACAGGCAACCGTCTGGCACATTTCAGTGGCTAAAGCAAGCTACGGTTATGAAAATGATGTGGCAAAGTATGGTTACGCAAAAAGAACAAAGTCAAACCAAAAAGCCGTGGCCTGAAAAACAAAATTGCTGAGATGTTTTGTGTTTTGAATTTATAAGGCACTGAGGGAATGTTCCACTGAGTCCTCCAAGTTTAATGCAAGCCTGTTGGTTTGGAGAGCCTGACACACTCGCAATGACTCAGTTTGGTTCATGCGTTTAATTTGGCTAATCACCGAGCTCTCCCTTAAGCTGTCTTGCACTCACAGACATAGTCTTATCTAATATACAAATGGCTCAACGGCCTGAGGAGTGACAGAGAAAAATAAAGTCACTGAAATGAATATTCTCAAGCGCAAACAACCAGACTTTTTTGCACAGTGACTGTTACTTGGCAACTCCAAAAAAAAACAAGTGGTTGAAAAAGAAAGAAAGATATAGGGAGGAGCCCCGAGACATTTAGCTGGGTGGCACAACAGTGGAGAAAACACACCATGTGGAGGAGTGGATGAACTGGGACAAAAAGAAAAGGAAGGAGAAATGGGAGAGAGCCCAGACAGAGGCAGAAAGACAGAGCAAGAGGCCCAAGCCGGACATCCTCACATCGCACGTTCTTATCTTATTTGGCTCTCTTTCCCGTACTCCACGTTCCACGACTCCCTCTATTTCTCTCCCCAGAAACAGCCTAAAGCAAGCTCTGTGGCTGCTGCTGCTGTGAATTCAGATGGATGAGGGGAGTTGGGGGTTTGGGGGGTGGAGGAGATACTGAGCAATTGCGACTGATAACTGTCTATGCAGCAAGAACAGCTTAACAACAACATGCAATAGACAGTCCAAACCAAAGAAAAAGACTTCAGCACAAGGACTGAAATAAACCGCCACCATCCCAAATCCTTCTAATATCTGTCATATGTTGCCACAACTCCATCCTCTGGGTGTCCGTAACATGACCCACTATCCCGCCGCAGAAGGAAGTTTAACAAGAGGCTGAACAGGCCTGCTGGAGTAACTGTACACATGAATCATGGGCTTCTCCCCAGCCAGTCGGTCCAGTGCTCTGGGTGTGGGTCAGCTATGATCCAGCCAGTTGATTCAGCTGTTAAAAACACAGTTCATCTGCCAACAAGGCTTTCTGGAAGGCAGCTCACATGGCCCCTCACTCAAATGCTCTCCAAACATGTTCTCATGAAATCGGAGCAAAGCACGATGATGTAACTTCAGAGGGATTTTCCAAAACTCACTCACACCAGCAACTGTATTTCATACTGACTTTGTCCAGTAATATCTCTAAAATCCAATAAGTAAATGAAATATATATAGTCATCTTGAGAAATAATGGAAATCTCATGTCACTTGAATGTGGTAAGAGCACTGGCAGATTTCAATAACCCACACAGACCGCTGACTTTTGAATCACTCAGCGAACATGTCAGCAGCTTAAAGAGCATCCAAGTATCAGCTGGCCCATTTGCATTCACCTAAACTCACCAACATCCTCTTGTATGGTGCTAATTTCTAACCTTTAACTCCCATTTTCTCCCACTCTTTATTGTTTTCCATCCTTTTACAGTTTTGCTTCTCTTTCATGTTTGATCCCCCGAAACAAAAATGTTTGGAATGGTTGTTTTCCACGCGTGAAGAATGCGGTGCTGTGTGATTCTCAGCAGAACCACTCTGGCAGTCACAGTGAGGCTGACGCTATGCCAGATAAAAAAAACAGCCTTTGAAGCACAAGTTTCTGCAGCACTTTTGAGTTGTGCCCAGATGAAGACACAGTTGGGTGGAAAATAAAGGGGAGGAAAAAAAAAAACCTGCAAAGAGCTCCAAGAATTTCTGCTACTCACCTTCTTCTCCTCCGTGTCTGTAGAAGCTTGAAGCTGCATTGGTCCTCCTGTGTGTGCGTTGCCGGCCGAGGTGTGTGTTTGGGTCTCGGCATATGCGAGACTGAGAGTGAGTGGTGCACCTTCCTCACTCATTCAGCTAACTGGTGGGTTGTATATGCTGAATACAGACTAGCTTACAAAAGAAAGAAAGAAAAAAAAAACAAGACTTGTGCCTAGTGATACATTGCCAGCTAAGGTTTCTTTGTTTTTTCCTCACTCTGCTTCTCTTTGAGATGCTGCAACACAAGTCTCTCCCTTACTCTTCTTGTTTTCAGCACATGACCATCAAGTGCCTTCCCTTTTTGTTTAACCTCCTCCTCCTCTCAACTACTTTCTCTCTGTCTCACGCTTCCCTGTAGTGCATTTCCCTCTCTGTGCTTTCCAGTTTTCTCCTCCCCTTCTCTCTCTCTCTCTCTCTCTCCTTCCCTCTCTCCCCCCTTCTTCATGCATACTCAATCTGCCCAGATGCAGCCAGGATTGTGTGTCCTACTGTCCTCCTGTTTGACTCGCACTCTTCTTATCAAATGTCACTATCGACCACTGGTGTTTTTTGCATTTCCCACCAACTTCCTTCAAATGAGCAAAACTCTTAAAGAGTGGTTTAAAGGCAAATATATTCAGCCAGGCGCACTTGCACAAAAGCGGTGTTGTGACTAAGGAGCTGGACAAAATATATTCTAAATGCTTGATTGCTCGTGCTCCTGAAACCTGTAGAGATGATCAGTCAGCTGGTCGGGGAAAAAGTGAGTGCTGCTCTGCAAGCGAAATCAAGTTCTTCAGGAGGTGATTGAAAAATGAGATGAATGGAGGCTGGATGGCAGATGAGATTCAACAAGTGTGCTTTGCATGATTAGACTGCATGGAAAGTCCTGATTTTGCGGCTTTGTGGCGGCAGGTCTACGTCAGTGCAGGCAGCAGGAGGTGTGCGAGCATGCGTCTATATCCGAAACCAACTGCCGCAGATAAATAATTCAGCCTCGTCACTGTCTACAGGCACATTGAGCGAGACAGGCAGGTAGAGGACAAATTACATTAGAGGACTATTAAAGCTGCATATGGCTTTAGGAGAGGCCATTCCTCTGCTACGGGCCTAATAACCCTCAATGTGAAGTAGAGTCTCATTAAGACTAGACAAACTCAGCACAGATCACTTATTAAGACTGAATGATAGAATAACTGGCTGCCAGCGCAGTGCAGGCTCATTTTTCAGCGTTATTGCTGCTATAATGCTGCGTCTTTATGGAAATATTATGTGTATCCAAATTTGTCACAGTGTGTTGGTGCAGAAAAGGCAGTGGGCAGCATCTAAGACGCCGGAAATGGTATGTAAAATAATCCTAGCTTGTCCTCTGTTCACGTCTAACAAGCCATAAAAAGCAGTCTGCGATGTAAACAGAGCCGCAGAGGTTTTCTCTCTTACGCTAGGTCTTCCTCTATAAACACACTCAACTACGCAACACTAAATTAAACATAAAACATCTCTGGGAAAAGCTGAGGGCTATGACTTCCTCCATAGCAAAGACATCAAGACAGAGCCTTCATTTGCAGAATCCAAAGTAGTTTTCTTTTATTCTCCATTTTTACAGCATACTATACACACCGCAGATCCAAAACAATTGTACACTTCAGGCATCGAACGCTCTTTTCCTAGACCTTTAAATCAAATACCATCTGTACTATTAGGATGGGCGTCCCACTCAGTCATTTCTCTCCTGTTTTCAGTGCATTGCAGTAAAATCATTGAGTCCCGTCTATGTTTGTGCTAGTGTGGAATCAAGCTGTAAGGTCAGAATGTCCTCCAAGCCACTCCTATGGCCCCATCTCCTGGCCACAGAGCTGTAAAACACCAGACACTGGGGGCTGCCTCGCAGTCATCGGCAGCTATTAACATTCACAGCGTCCCTGTGGACCTTCAGACATAGTTAACGTTCTGAAGAGAAGGATGGGGAGCGGAGGGATGTTACAGAATGAGCGAGACAGAGATCCAGAGGGAGCGTCGCAGAAGCAGCAAGACAGAATAAAGAAAGAGCAAGCAGGAATGATTTTAGGGCTATGCTAACAGAGGCAAGAGTGGAAACCGAGTGCCTGCATAATTTCAGTATCTCGATTAATCCGTGTCTGCTGGGTGTAGTGCAGCTTGGTGGTGGAAATGCTTCCACTTATGTCATGGCCCACTGAGGGCTATTAAAATGACTTTTATTGTTCGAATGTGTTTAACAGTGTCTCGACTCCCGTTACTGTAGCGCTATGCACGGTCAAAGCACATGCCAGATATTTCCAATTAGTGAAAGGAGGTTGCTATTTTGCCCCTTTGGAAACTGCAGCCAAATATACCAGGCTGATACATGCAGAGGATAAAACTCTGCTGCAGACATGGCCCAGGAATAGCACTGCCCTCAAGAATACATACAAAGTTTACTGATTTTATACATATTGCTGACTAGAAATGTGTCAACATCGGTCAACGGAGTCTGGAGGGGAAAGAGCCACAATACGCTGAGCCGGTGAAATAGTAAATGTCTCCATGGTCTAATCTGAATGATCAGACGTTAGTTAGAGCCTGAGGAAGAAGGAACAGGAAGATCCCTCTCTGTTAAAATAAATACCACATCAAGCGAACTGCGGTGTTTGAAGCACACAGTTATGAGGATGGCCTTAAAACTGCTCTTTAATTCTTAGGGCTTTGATTTAAGTAACGCGGGCAGAGTGTGCGCACATGAAGTAATGCAGTCTTGGGAATGCCCTGCTTCCCCAATACACAGGCCTGACTGGCTCAGCATGCATTTTTAATGCAGATGTAGCAGCAAAACTCAACAATTTAAAGATACACTTAAAAGCCAGCTACTGTATTAGAACCTAAATGCTACACACGGTTAAAAATAACGCTGGATGTGAAGGCATAATGGAGGTAAAAACAACACGACTTCCTGCACGTAGCAGGTTGCAAGGTTCCTACGTTTTTGTGGTGAAAGAGGTCTCTCATGTGTTTTCCTTACTGCAGTGGATGAGTTAAAAGACTGCAGTATGTGTGTTTGTTTCTGTGTGTCTGCGTCAACTCTCACCGTGTTGAAGTTGTGGAAGAGGCTCATGCTGTGCGGAGGAGGGGGGGTTTCCATGGGGAACTGCAGGAAGGGCTTCATGTCCAGGTGGGGCTGGATCATCGTAGGGGTCCGCAGGAACGTCGGGACCGCTGCCCCAGCCCGGTTAATGCCTCCTACGCAAAGAAAAAGACAGAGGCAGAGATATATAACTATGCACGCTATATCGTAAATAAGAAAGACATGACAGACGGGCTACACGTGTAGCTTATAAGAGACTGCGTGCTGTTGTTTCCTGACACATGCAGCTGAATTCCAAAAAGCACAATGGGCTATAATTGCACTGCAAAAAGCAATTACTTCTCTGCGGACAGAGCAAAGCTATGTGACACCCCAGAGCAACATGCAATCTCCTAACTGTGAGAAAAAAGCTTTGAGCTGTTGAGGACGCTCCAATCATTGCTGTGGACAGACAGTCTGGTTTTCCTGACAAGCTGACATGACTGAAGCGTCAAAGTGTGGCATTACTCCACACACACACACCAAAAAAAAAATGGCGCAGCTTTGTGGACTCTGTAGAAGTCACCTCAGCATTTCATTATACTAAAACATTCACATCAAATGAAGCAGGAATGCCGTGGAGAAGAAGAAAAGAATGCCACAGAGGCAGTGGGGATTCCTCTTATCCACCTGCCTGCCAGCCTGCTTTCTTCTCTTCTCCTCTCCTCTCCTGGGAGGCATCTGCAGCTTGATGATAATGAGTTTCATCTCAGCATGTATTGCTTTATGTCATCCCGACTTGTGCACTACAGTTGGATCACTTAGTTGTTTCTAATTATGGTATGAATGAATCATAGACTCTGACTCCTCTACTCATGCCTGACACATGCTCCCCGGCTCTGACTGCGCCCAACAAGATGATGACTTTTTTTGCAGGAGTTGAAAAAACACAGTGACTTATCAACATTACCCTCCACACCCGCACTAACACCCACAAACATGCACTAAGCCAATGTTTAATTCTCCTGAAAAAAGCATGTGAGGCTGTCTTAATGATACGCAGCTCCCTGTTCTCGTCATAGCTCCCATCTGCCTTTTCTTCCTTTCCTTCTCCTTATCCTCCCTCGTCTCCTCTCTAACCTCTGTCAAGGATGATAGTGATGGGGCCCACACAGCAAAACTCAGCCTCAGCAAGCTCTTAGATTAAGCCTCTTAATATCCGCAACTGGATTTCTATGGCTTTCAAATTCCTCCGAGACTTAAAGCTCTGCCGCTCTCCTTTTTGGGATTGCTCTAAGCTGCTCCCTCGCTCCGTTACTTGCTGTCCCTCGCTCTGCTTCCCACTGCAATGCAATTCTACCTGCCTCCACACTTTCACATGGTAATTTGGGCATTATTTGACACCTCTGCATTTTCATCAAGCTTTATGTCAACTGAATATGATCTGAGAAAAATGTTGTGACTGCCACATGGAAGAGTATGATGTTAGCAGATGGGAGTTTCGAAAAAAGTTTGGATTAGAGAAAACAGGAGCGAAAGGGACAGAGAGAGAGAGAGAGAGAGAAAGAGAGAGAGAGAGACTGACTTTGACAGACCGGAGGGAAAGTGCTGCCTCAGCTGAAGCTCAGCTGCCTTCTGCTGCGCATCTGTAAGCCTCGAGGTACGGAGGACTTCATCGCTACCTCTAGTTTGTTGTGTAAGTTTCCTCCACTGAAGAAGCCACAAATATACACATGCAAACACATGTATGAATACACAAACCCAAGATGACACACACAATTATTCTTACACCATGAGAAACAAGTTAGAGGCATCGAGCCTGTTGGTTTTCCAGCTGGTGCATTGTACTTATCTCAGCAACACAGGCTGACTCAACAATCTTCAACCCAACGCTGTCATACAAAAGCAGCCATTTCAATAAAATGTATTATTTTTAAAAAAAAACAAGTTTTTTGTGTTGTTGTTGTGAATTTAAAGATATGCACAATTTCTCAGAAGCACAAACAAACATGCAGTTTCCAGTCTGTTAAGCTTGAGCTCCTTCTAAGTGTAGCTTATTGTGATGAGAGAGAGTGGGAGGTCCTGTAGCTGTTCTCTCCTCCACCTCTACCTCCGTGACTGATGAAAGCAGCTCATCCTCTGGGACTGCGCCACTAAAAACATGACTAATACACCACCTCTTGACTACATTTATCATAACTCTGTACAATGTCTTGGTGCTTGGCTGCAGTCTTTGTGCCGGCGTGTGTGTGCGCGCTTTGTTTGAAAGAAGTGACACTGTGTTAGCTGAAATTGCACAGTAGTAATATTAGCAGCTCCCTGGTGAGTCTGCACTTGAACATGGAGACTGTTACTGGCAGTGGGTCAGGGAGTGTCTGGCAGGCAGACAGAGAGATTGGCTGACCGGAGAACCAAGCGTGTCTCTGCAGTAGCAGGAGGAGCTGAAATGCGAGGAAGTGAATGGAGCTGATGAACAGAGAGGAGTGAGGAGCAGTCGTCCTTCCAGCAAAGACTGAGTCTGTCCCATCAGGGACATGCGTGTGTGCGTGTTTGGAGGCGTGTGTGCGTTTGTCAGTGTGCATAAATCAGCATGTGGCTGCAGTGTCTAATTACCCCATTAATTTAATCTCTCTTTGGGGATCTTCTTACAGTGTAAATCAGACAAATCGCTGTATGGTGCAGGAGTGCGACTGTGGGATCTCCAACACATTCTATGCATTGTTTGCGCAGTGTGTGACGAGGCGTGTGTTTGTATGTGGTCTCACTTGGCTCGATTCTGCGTAATGACAAAACCTTCAAGTAAAAATTACAAAAGATTAAAAAACTAAATTGCAAATGTGTCTCAGTATCATAAACTGTTATGTAACAGTAGAACAAGACAAGCAGATGGCACAACACAATAAACTATAGCTAGTGTTCACACTACATTGGTGCTGTGCACATAGGACACAATCCATTGATTAATTGACAAAAATTTAAATAATAATTTAAAAATCAAAAATGAAAAACAAGCACTTCCTTGAGCTACTTGGATGTGAGGATTTGATACTTTTCTCTCTTTAGCAGAATTGATTACAATTTCTGGTCTGCAGACTGTTGGACAAACAAAACAAGCAATTTGGAGTCACAGCTGTTGGCTTCAGGAAACTGTAATGAGCATTTTACAGGAATTTCTGGCATTTTTAAGGACCAACTTTACTGATTAACTGATAAATCCAAACCATTACAGAACAGAAATCCTTGACAATCGACAATGAAAAAAACTGTAAGCTGCAGCCCTAAGTAAAGCTAAAGCTAATTATTGCATGTAGAATTAAGTGGAGATGAAACAGTGTCTTTACTTTGTGTATTCAGATATTCCCTTCCTCTGTTCTACCTACTGGCAGTTGGAGCCTGATCTGTGTGAACGTCTGTGTGAGACAAATTGACAGACAGGCCAGTCTGGAAGAGCTGAGAGGGCTTGGACAGTGATTTGGATGTTGTTAAACCCTCTGACATGCCAGGAATCCTACCAGGCTCGCAGGGGCCATAATCAGAGCTCTTAAACTGCCTGCGGGACACCGCCAGGAGGCTTGGTGTTGCAGCCAGTGGCTTGTTTGAAGTGAGTGTCTCTGCTTGAGCTTTTATGTTCGGTCTTTGTCACTACCATTACGGACCTTGATTAGAATTTTGATTTAGGTTTCGGGTATAGTCAGCACTGAGAGCCACGGACTGCATGTTAATAAGGGTCTACCCAAAAATAGAAGAGACAGCAGTAAGAAAAAGGGACCAACGAAGGACAAAATATGCTCTCTGCAAGTGAAGGCAGAGAGGAAGCAGTTAAGAAGGAAAAGTGCTGCAGTACAGACGGCGTGTAGAGAAGGAAAGAAGGAGGGTTAAAATTAGAGAGCAGGGAGAAGAGAGATCAAAGGCGAAAAGCGACTGATTCTCCTATTTGGAATAATTCTCAAGCCTGCGTGGCCCTGATAAATCTGCTATTGGCCACTTTCCCGCCTCTACTTCAGAAATACATGTTCACACACACACACTCTTAGACGCACGAATAAATTCTCCCCAGTCCTATTTCTCCATGTGACACATTTAATTCCCTAACTTTATGCGTCTGTCTGTGTTTGGGGATTGAGCAAGTGGAGTCGACATATAAAATACAAGCAAAGTGCAAATAGCCAGTGGGCTATCAGAGCATTTTCATGTGGTCACTGCCTGTCTGCTGTGTTTCCTGTGCCGACATTTGCCATCTAATGCAAGAATTATGATACGCAATGTTAAAAATAGTGAAAAGAGAAGATCACTCATGAATAACCAATCAATCCAATCAAGTGAAAACATCATGCTTAAGGAGGCATCACATCACACATGAGAATAAAATACAATTTCATCAATATATGCATATAAGGTTATCGTGCTCGTGCAGGGCTTTGTTCACTTTACTGAATGTCTAACTCGTGAAAAAGCTGATGTGGGGAAAATCTTATGACAAAACACCATGGGGTGTTTTCCTTGCCGATGCTGCAAGACAAAAAGCTGTTTCTAGAATCTAGGCTAAGAGAATCTTTTCATGTCTTGGGATTATCTAACAGGCTGTGTAGGTTGTGCCACACTGTGTTCAGCCTTCTTTCCCATGGGCGTTGGGTGCATTCAGGGGAGAACAATGGGAGCAGGGTAGTTGGCAACAGCCATGCTGGACAGGCACAGATGTGCCAGGGTTGTTGGCAGTGGAGGCAGGGAGAAGGAGGTGGTAACAGTGAGGCTGCCAACTTGCCTTTCTGCCGTGCTGTGAAGCGGGCACCTGTCCTCCTCATGGCCCAGAGGGAAGACAGGCACTGGGGCTACACGCTAGATTTATAGTCAGAGCAGCTCGTATGTTCCATGTTGGAAAATTACCAACAGACGCACAGATAAAATTCAATACACAGCACCTGACTGGGATTAACATAATAAAAGAACAACTAAGAAAGATTTTTTGCCATCTTTAAGTTTGGTGCCAAGCAGTAGCTGCAGTGATTAACAGTGTAGCGTTCATAATTTACTTTATCGACCTAGTGTGTGGGGCGCTTTGAGATTTCTGACTAACTGTTGGCTCTAAATCCTATGAAAAACCTGCCCTCAGCTTATGTATACATTATTGAGGGAACTCTAAGTCAGTGAGATGATTTAAAGAGACTCGGAGCAGCACCGGGAGCTTCGTCAACATAACCCCAACATAGCTCCTCATCAAACCTTCTTTTTTCACTCGCTTTCTCACATGTGCACACACTTACCACACTCTCACTGTAGAAACACAACTCATTTCTACATACACTACAACATTTCCCCAGTCCCAGTGTGACGGTTCAGAGGAAGGCTGCTCTCTGCACACCGACTACCCCACAGCAGAGACACATACCGGAGTTGACGAAATATTTCATAACCAATGAAAGCAAGAATTCTAGTGAACTCAAATGACTGCCTTATTATAATTACAGTATTTATGGTCAAGTAAGCCTGTTTTGTCTTTGCTGGTCTACTGTTTCATATGGGACAGAGTGTGAAACCAGTGGCTGGCCATCTGTCTGTCTGTCTCCATTTCTCTTACCATCTCTCTGTCTCATCTCTCTCTGATTCCTTTCCTTGTCTCCCTCGTGATCATTTCAGTGTGAATTCTGCGCCGTACACAGCTGTGCCCAGGTCTACAGGAGTAGCCAATTCATTTCAGCTGTGGAGGCAGCGTGATAGAATGTGGACACAGAGCCGAAGAGGAGGGAGAGAGTGAAAATTTGACCCTTTTCCATTCAGCATTCCCTTCAAATCTCAGTCTCAGGACTCTGTGTCTCCCTTTCACCTGACTACAAACGCAATCAACAGGATCACAGGCCTGGCCAAAAGCCCTGCACAAATGCACAAAGAAAATAGCACCGGCACACTCAGGTTGGCTGATTCATACACACACACAGCAGAGAAATGCATGCACATCAAAGACACGGGTATGTGCTCACACACACACACTGTTCCGAAAGACTGAATTTTCTTTTTCTCTAACACCCACTTTCACCTCAGTGCACCCACTTTTACAGATATAGAGGACTATCCAGCCAGGCCCATGAAAGGCAACATTCCCCCGACTCACACGTCTCTTTGGCTTTATAGCTGTGGCCATCATAAAGCAGGTGACTCTGTTTTAAGTTTACCTCCACACACCCACATGCACACACTCCTTCGCATTCATTCAAAGCGAGAGATCATCCTGAAGTCTAACCTGTCACCTTAAAAATCTTGCAGCACAAAGCGCTGCGCAGGTCATTAGCTCCGAGAGTTTGTCTGCCGGCTGTGTCCTCAGCTGCTTACCTGCCTGGATGCTCCCTTCACAGAAAGCTGTGGCAGCAGCATTCTAACTCCAGATAGCTGCCTCTGCCTCTACTAGGAATTAATTATGGATCCACAGGTAGTGATGTGGTACATCTGAGAAAGCACAGAGTGTAACAAGTCTCACACAGTGAAGCGAGTCCCACAGTGAAGTTTTCCACCTTCATGTCAGCTGCAAGTGACCACAAGAGTGTGCTGCTGTGCCCCTCTGTACATTTCAAAGGAGTCGCTTCAAGTTCCTATTTTAGCCCCTCAAAGTGATTATGAACTGCAAGCTCCTATCAAACTTTATCTTCCCCATCTTTTCTAATCACGGTATGCTAATTTCTAACATCCTATGAAGGTTAATACATGCAGACAAGGTAGGCGGATGGAGATAAAGATCAGTTTGATTTGCTGCCTGAAACCGCTGGTGTTATGCTACGCTTTAATGGGAGGATTATGCCGGGGAAAGCGGGGAAAGCTGAAACTTGTTTCATTGCCACAAATGCGAGTTGGCTGCTCTTTTTGCATTCATGTTGCGTGTAAGGTATGTGTGTGTGTGTGTTTGACTTGCTGACGGTATGTGTGCTTGTGTATGTTAGGTAGTGTAAAAAGGTTAGAGAGCTGAGTTACAGTAAAGTGATACAGTGGTTGCTTCTCAAGACTTCAACACAGTGCTAAGTATTAGTCCGAACATGCCCCAGTCCTTAATCCAAAATCCTGTGCATGTCCTGCAATGAGTCTTATGAACACACACACACATGGACATACACACATTGACAAAACTGCACACCACCCCCATGCAGCGGATGCCAGTGGTGAATTATTTTGGGATAACTGACTGGTGAACAAAACTGTTTCCGAATTCTTTTGCTCGCATCAGTGCAAAAAAAAACTACACAGGCTTTTATGCCCGTGTAGATATTTCTGTATTGGTGATAGGGGGTAAACTTTCTTCTCTAATTGCAGGTCTTTTGGATTTTACCAAACCTACCAATTTGGAGCACAGCTATTTCACTAATTTACTGCACTGTAAAGTACAGGCTGCAGCATGTATGGTATTATGCTAACTCGCTGGAATACAAAAAGAGAATAATGCTGGAAACATGAAGGTCAAGCAAAGTTGAAACTGCTTCTAATGAATGATCAGACCTTTCAAAACCACAAGTCTTGCATGCATAGTTTACATTTTTGACAAACAAATGGGAGTTCATCATCCCCTTCCCAAAAAAAAAACACGCACACACACAAGAGGCTCAAGCTGTTCTTTTTTGCAATGCTAATTCCAGAAAGTTCCATTTCGTGAGCAGATATTCCTCCAAAACATCACATACAACAAGTAAAACTAGGCACACATGACTTCATCAAAACACACACAATCATACTTGCACTAGATGTACTTCAAGGTAAACCTTCCGTCTCTCCCGAGGGGGAATATTGTGCTTAATGACAGACTGGATGGAATTGTAATGACACCCTAGTGAGATAATATGACAGTGGCAGGCCTTAAAAAGCCCCCCAAAAGATCCTACCTTGATCTCTCTTAAGTAGCTGAATCACGGCTGGGAGGATTTAATTGCCAGTCTGTCTCTTTGGTAGACACAGAGGAGCAGACTGGGGATTCCAAGAGAGATGGAGAGAAGAAAGATGGACACAGAGGGGAGGAGGTATAATGCAAAAATAATGGGATGGAATGAGGTGAAGACAGCCTGCCATTGATACCCCTGCCTACCTACCGACCCCTGGCTGTCAACCCCACAGCTCCACAATCCACATTGTCCACAATTGTCCAGAACGTACACAAGGGCAAATGCATGTGCTTGAGCCACAGAAACAGATGCACACCCCTTTAATCCTTTAGATAAATCTCCCGCTGGCTTCGCGTCAACCAGCGACTGAACTTTTGGAGGCTGTTGGCTGTTTTTTTTTTAGTTATGCAGCGAGGAGATTGTATGCTGGTGCAAAGAGAGACGCTGACATGCACATACATGCACAAAGATCTAGAAAGCCGATCTCTCTAGAGTCGCTTCCTATCTCACAATCTATACTGTAAATGTGTTGCGGAGATTCAATCAGTTTTGCAAAGTCAGATCCTTTGGCTCAGACTTTTCCCATCTTCTTATTTACACTGGAAGGAGCATTACTTGTATCTATCCATCCAGGGGCCGTAAAGGTGGGCTGGTAAAATGATATATCTCTATTATATCCCTCATGACTGATATACGGGTTTTCTCTGGTTCCACCTTAAATCAATGACAGCACTTATAATGATGATACTCTGGTGGAGTAGCCCTTTGCTGGGCTTCATGTTACAACTTGCCACCAACCCATTCAGGACAGGATTAATAGACTTAATGAAAATATGTCTGAATTCTCCTCAGACTCATTACGTTTCAACATGATATTTATCTCCATGGCACCTAGAGTGATGCATACCATGTAATTAAGTTTGAACTATAGCAAAGGCACCGAAAATGATTTTTTTGCAGGGCAAGGCTCGGCAAGCGCGCAGCTTCTACGTACGTATACGTGTGCGGTGACAGTAAGTGTTTGTGCTGTTTTGAGGTCAATAATGACAGACAAATAGCTGTCAGGGTTAATGGGAGGGGACAGCCAGGCATGATGAGAACACAGAGAGACCAGCGCTGCCCAGCTGAACACAGGCAGAAGCTGGGAGACGAGGCGCTGCTACAGTGTTCACACTGAGAGAGGGTCACAACGAGAGCACAAAACAAACACACAAATATGAGCAAACACACACCCCTCTGTGGTTGGCCTTGTCAGGATATGGGCTTGCATTCATTCCTCTAACTACAAACCTCAGCACCGACCCTGACCCACGTGGTTAAACAGGTAACTACACTATGTACCCTTAATTGTCCACAAAAACCTGTTTCATGAAATGAACGAGCAACCAAAAAGCTGTTTTCTTTTGAGTGTCAAATACTCGCCGCGTGTGTGCTTGAAAGGTAGTTCTGTAAATTCTGAAGCATTCTTTTCACAGAGAATGAAAGCTACAGAAATCAGGAGTGTGGCTTTTTTCTTCTTTTTTTTTCTGTATCACTGAAAGGTATGACAAGTCTGACACCTTCTTCGACTGTAACTTACCATTAACTGCTGTAAAGTTAAACCTGACAATAAAAGCTGCCAAGCTCTGTGAAGAAGAATCCTTTCAAAGCTGCCTTTCAAGAAAACATGCAACAAGTATTTCACGACACAATCAAAAGGTTTTACAGTACAATGCTTTGAAGGCCTCCTATAGATATAGATCAATAGATAGACAGGCTGTATTTGTCACATACACATTTATACACACGGTACAATGTGCAGTGAAAAGAGAGCCCTGCGTTGAAACTACAAATGCACAAATTCAGTAAAAAAAAAAACTCTGCACATTTATCATATCAAATGTACTGTATGTGTTTGATAAACTGTAGCTACTAAAACCCAGCCGCACCGCAGCTTTATAAATGACTGACATGAAGCAGCTAAAAAAGACAAACACCTTCACGGCAGATTCCATGTTCCTCCCCTGTCCTCTTTTAAATTCCCTGCTGTCTGCTCTCTTTCTTTCTCAGGTTTCTATCTTTTTTATGTATTTTCCTTTTGTAATGAATGCTCCTCCCTTGGCCGAAAGCCAGTCAGGTTGGTAAGATGATCACAGTTGCTGTCCAGAGGAGATGTGTCTGAATATCACTGGCTGTAGGCAATGTCTGAGTCAGTGATGGATGGACTGTTGGAATGCTACAGAGGGGGAAGCGGGGCATTGCTTTGTTGTGTCTGTTGAAAGACAGTGATCCACCGCAGCAGCGAGAGCTTAGACCTGTGCAGAGAGGGGAGCAAATACATATTTTGTACATCAGTGCACTGCAACAGGGGTATGAAAAGATAAACAGAAAAAAAGAAAAAGAGGGAGACACAGAAGGAAAGAGGACAAGGTGACATTCTTCGTCTGAGAAGGCAGAACACCGGAACATGTACCCTCTCTTTCTTTCTTTTTTTTTTTTTTCTTCCCCTGCAGCCTGTTCAGATCTGCTCCCACTTGTTCCCTGCCACCCAGCCCCCCACCTCAACACCACATTTCCTCCCCCATCTCCTCCTCCCACTTCTTCCCTTGTTCATGGCAGTGGTCACACACCCAGGTGGAACAATAGCCAGTGACTTTATTCCCATGCGCCTCCCACAGACTGGTGCCCTCAGGTATGGAATTCTATCACTCAACAACAACAGGTGGATCAACCCAAATACACTTCGGAGGAACCCAACAAAGGCACCAGATTCTCTCTGAGATTAGACCCCCAGCCTGAAGGGAAGCAAAAAAGGCGGAGGTATGATGGGAGGGAGCAAGGGGAGGGGGGATGCTAGGATGTAAAAAAAAAAATAGATATATATAGTTGTGCTGTTTGCAGAGCAGCAGCTATAATGTGCCCCTACCAGTGTTTGCCAGTCCATTTTTATTGACTTCCATTTCCCAAGGAGGGTGGAGGGCGATACGCTATCAGCCTAATAGAAAGGGGGAGGAGACTTTATATGCTTGACAACCACTGCTTTTATTTCAGCCCTGCAGTGTATTGTCTATGAATATGGAGCGCCCGAGCAAACGACCATGTCCTCTAACACGCTGCTCCCTGGCCCTCCCTGGGCAATCCTACAACAGCCCAATCTCTTTAAGTGCTGGGGGGTGGGTAGGGGGGGCCTTCTGCTGTAATGTCACTTGTCATTGGTGTGACCACAAATGACACTTTTGTTTAAATCAGCACCCACCGCCTCGCCTCCCAGAGCAGCGCGCTCAGAGAGTCAGCCCTAACCGTCAAGCATTTTTAAAGGTTAAAACAAGTCCGGAAATTTCAAAATGCTGGCTGTAATAGTTTGCCAGCGTGTTGTAATTTCGGAGTTTGAACACATACAAAAGGTCCCCTTCCTCCTCCTCCTCCTGCCCCCATGGATGCTTATTCCCCAGGCATAGCATTAAATGAGAGTGGGAAACCTCCTTGAACCACACATGAGCTCATTTGTCAAAGCAGAGAGCAATGTTTTCCTTCGGTTGTCTCATGCAGAAGCAAAGTCGAGAACAAGCTTTATGCTTTTTCATACCACCTCCCACACCTTTGAGCTCAGCTGAGGCATATTCAGCATATTTTTTTTTCCATGATAGCAAGTGATGCATTATTCAGTGAGCTCTGGTTGATCTTGACTGTAATAAATCTCAGGTCTATAGACACGTGAAGCACAATACGCACACACTAACGCACGCAGACTCGCCTTCTCCAGTGTTGATGCATGATGAATAAAGAGGAGCTGAGCATCTATGAATCACACCTCCATGGAGAGATCTTAAACAAAGCGCACCGTGGATGAAAGGAGTGCTTGGCTTTTGAAAAGCTATCCAAAGCAGCATGGTAATGAGAGTAATGAGGATATCAGACGCTGAACGTGGTGCAATATGCTTGTTAAATGTGACAGCTGAATTACATCAGAGCTTCACCCCTGTGAAGCAAAACACTGCTGTACCCAATATTCTGTCCTCGGCTTCCTGAGTTTGGATCGACATTTAAGGACACCGTACTGTAGGTGTGTTGGCTTGTTATATCATCTGCAACAGGGCAGCAGAGACACCTGGTGATGTGCAACACTGCTTCGCAAATGGAGAGTCATAGGATCACTAAAGGGCAACTCCACAGAATGTCTGCATCAAAATCACTTGACAAGCCACAGGGAGTATCTGCTCAGGCTGAGAGAACGGTTGTGTAATGTCTTGTGTAGCTCAGGAGGGAGTTGAAGGGGCGAGGGTTATCTCACTGTGGGATAGGGGGTATACATTTTTAACAGGAGTTTTGAATTAGTGACTTCAGCATGGAGTTTGAAAGATAATGGAGAATACCAGGCTGGAGGGTCTAATGAAAGAACGACTGAGCTGCGTTGCTTTGTCGCTCCACACTAATAACTACGAGACCTCTGCTACATCAATCTTGACATTTCTTTTTAACTTCATCGAGGTGAAATCCAAAGTCAGCAGAGAGCTATTTTTAACAATATACTGAACTTAAAGCGAAAAAATATTTTGTAAAGATATAAAATATGCTTAGTAGGTTTTTGGCAAGGAGTTAAATGAAAAGGTCAGTACCTCTCACATATCTGTCTTCAGGCTCCAGTCAGCAAACCAGCTTGCTTATCGTAGCACAAAGACTGGAAATGGGGAACGGGACAGCTTACCTGGCTCTGTCAGATGGTAACAAAATCCACCTACCAGCACATCTGAAGCTAACTAATGAACATTATACCTCTGTTAAATGCAAAAACCAAAGTCAGAACAACGACCTGTCATTTCACAGAAGCTTGCGTGGACAACTGGAAGTTAAGAAACAAACAAAATATAATGTGAGATTTACAGGTAGTGCTGGACTGAGGCTGCCATTCCTCTTTATATTTCTGAATTACACTAAACAGCTCCTGGCTGAGATCAATTTCTTCATCCAACTCTATACCACAAAGTGAGTAAGTATATTTCACAAAATGTCAAACAATTCTTTTAACCTTGAGCAACAGCTGCTTGCTCAAGGTTCTCTTATTAAGTGTTTACAGATATAAAACAAAGTGACTAAGGGTAAACAAATAATATTTCCCGCAAATAAATCCTACAAAAAAAAAATCTCATGCCAGAGTGCAGCATGGTTTTGACCTTACGTGAGACTTGAAGGTGACAAAGTAAGACCTCAAATGAGCCGTGCAGATCGTGTGTGTGTGCATGTATGTGCATGAGACGCCTGTGCAGAGGTCTTACTGGAAAGCGAGAAGAGAGCAAAAGCATGATAGAACGGAGTGCTGACTTGACATAATCTCTTTTTGTTTGTCAGATGATTCAGAGAGTCCGCGCCCTCACGCACCCTGCCAGTCCTCCACCTCCTCCTCCTCCTCCTCCTCACTCACATCCAACACCGTCAACGCTGCCACTCGCCGACCGAGTGAGTCTGAAAATTGAGGGGGGAAAGAGAGGACGGGTTGAAAAGAGAGGAACTGCGGAGTTTTCTGACCGGGGCAGGGAGAAAGAGAGAGAGAGTTCAATTCTACAACTTAGGTGATGCTTGCTTTTGCAGCCTGGGCCTCACTGTTATTATGATTTATTTTTTAATGAGCAGCACTGCCCTCCCCTCTGCCATACAAAGCCCTGATTGAATCTGGCGTTCCATTAGCATGTTAAAGAGGCCCAGCTTCATCTGTGAGCCGCTGACTGACAGTGGATATCATCTCTGTAATTGCTCCATATACTGGACCAAGAGTCAGCCAGAGAGAGAGAGAGAGAGAGAGAGGGAGACTGGAGTTGAAGGGGGGGAGGTTTGGAGAAAGATAAGGAGGGAGGGATTATGATTTAAAAGTGGGGACGCAGGGAAGAGCTGATGAGAGGGGCTGGTGGATCGGGCCACATCTCTGTATATCTCAATTTGGTACGGTTGGGACCCCATGCAGAGAGCTGGGAATAGTCTGTTTGAATATGTTCTCTTTTTTAAAGCAACACTCTCAGTCCGTGACACTTATCAAAGCAAAAAAACAGCGGCGGTGTTTCATAACAGGAACCCTGCATGCATGGCGGAGTTACACAAGAAAATGATGTTGCATGGATTTTTACGTTGTTTTTTTTTTTAAATATTCAAGTCTGAGGAAAACACACATGAGATTTGCCACGTCTGTAAGGACACAACACTGCACCAGACACATTTAGGTGACGATCACACTACATTTCACCCCGTGTCCTCTGCTCCCTCTGAATGTTTTCCCCTCTCTCCCTCTATTTTTGCACTCAGTGTCTTGTCTGAAACTCTTCCACGTCTACTTCCTCATCCCCTGCATCACTGAGCACCCCCTGCATCATCACCCCCGCTATTCTCTTTCGCTCTTCCCTCCCCCCCCGTCTTCCATCGAGTCACTCTCTTTCTCTGCAGTAAATGGTAATTGAACAAACAGTGTGGTGGTGGAGAGCTGCAGAAAAAGATGGTTATCCTAACTCCACATGCCATGCATCCAAAATTACCCCTCCCTCCCCCTCGCTTTCTCCCTTGTTCCCGTCTCCTTTGCTGCGCTGTGACAGTGTGACAAGCATACAGTCCCACAGCATCGTCAGCCTTGTGTATTAATATTGGAAGACAGCCCAACGGTACCGTGGTGAGCAAATGTGCAAGAGTGTGTGTATGTATGCGTAAGACTAGCATGTGCGGTGCCAGCACATTTCAAATCCTAAGGAGGCCAGGTGACAATGAGAGTTGTCAAGCACTCAGAAGTATCCCAAATCTGCACCGCATTCCAAACGAGACTGTCAACATGCCTCGTAAAATCCTTGACTCATTAGATTACAACGCTATAAATTGCTACCGTTATCAAATCATGATAAATGGTGCATGGATTTCCCAGATATAGCTGCTGTGTAAAGATAGTTTTATTGGATTGACATCTTCTCGGCATTCATGTAGATGTAATGTGTCAGGAATGGGCCTTCCACGTCTGAAATGCACATTATGTCACAGTCTGTTTTAAATAGAGTTAATAATGGCAGAATTATTGTGCTTGGTTAATGCTTTCGAGTTGTGCCGTCAAACAAAACGGCTTAATCCTGTAGCTACGGGCTTCATTTGATTTAGAATGTGGTTTATGTAAACAAAAACAACAAAAGCGTCCTAACCAGCCTCATTCCAGCAGACGTTTATTGCTATGTGACGGGTAAATGTATTTAGTTATTTATGCCAGGTCCTTACATGAGTATGTAGAATTATTTAAATTTAGCTCCAACAAACTAGAAATTAACTTGTCCTTTCTGTTTTGGACTTAAAAATATCTGTCGGCTTTCAGTTCCAGAGCCAAACAGACACGCTTCGTAAACGTCCACGCAAAGTGCTCAGCTAGCTTCACATGTAAAACCAGGGAAGCTTAAAGTGCTTTGAAGATGAAGGAAAAAATGTAAGTGCCCTAAGTTGAGGAGAAAATGTTAAATGCAATTATTCAGTCAGACATGTTTAGAACTGTCTTGACCCCTTACAGTTTTTATCCTGGGCCAGGGTTTAATTCTATACTACATGCTACTTGTTTTAATGCTGTTTATAGTTTGTTTTATTTGACTTATTTAGTGTTTCTACACACCCACATTTCATACTAGCTTAAATCAGTGTCTTCATTAATTTGGAAAAGTGAATCAGATTTATTTTATGACAGAATTAAGCCAAGTTAGCCTTTCCCTATCACATTACACTGCTAATTTAGTTTGAACCCTGGCCACAAAAACCGGATCAATATCTTGCCAATATCAATATCTGTCTTACACGAGAAGAATTCAGACAAGCAACTGCAACATCTTCAACAACAAAGTTAGTCATGACAAAGACATATGTTCATGCTGAGCTGGAAAACCAGGATGCTATATTATTCCATGGGCTCACTGCCATTTCATCCTAAATATTAGTTTGAACCATTAAATTCATGCAAATATCTCCAGAAAAAGTAAATCACCAACCCAACACTACGCATTTCTCCTTCCTATTTTTCTCACTGTCATATTTGCAATCTTTATAGTCATCATCTGTTATGATAAAAATATATATATCAAACACGCGAAATGAAGGGTTCTTGACTCAGCGCCAAAAGTGCAGAACACCTGAACACTCTGCACCCTGCACACATGCAGACACCCGCAGTAATGCACACATATACAGCGCACACACACACCACAGTCCTCTTGTGCCCTCCAGGCACTGCCTGCTCCACTAACACACCATGAAATCTCTAACACTCACAACACATTTACATGACATTACTGCTGAAGTGCTATAAAATTGGTGCCAGAATAGCAACTGCTGTGGTGCATTATTTGTTTCTGCGTATGTGTGTGTGTGTGTACCAAAGCACAATGGGAGTTTCAGCACCCGTTTACATTGTGCTGATTGTCACAAACATCATTTTAGCCATGGCATGTAAAAATAACAAATACTAGCATGTGTGTGTGTGGAAAAATGACATTTGAAGTTGAGGCTACATTCAAGTCTGCTTGTATGATTGCAATGATCTCCTTTGGTCTCCTGCGTGTTGCTCTTGGATTAGCATTGTAATCATGGAGCATGTTGACACACACTGTTAGTCAGATTGATGTGTTTGTTTGAGTGGTGCAGGGCTACACAGCTTTACACAGCGACTGACTACATTAGCCACTTGCTACTAATCTGAGAGTTAATGGCTTTCCCCCAATGATGTTGTTCCCATGCACAGTGTTTTATTCAAATGCTCACTGGGTCTGTTCGTGAAGTGTTGAGATCTATCACTGTTACATTCCCTTACACAAACACTCCATCCAAATCAATGTAGCCATGTCTGAGGAGGTAGTTTATCACCAGCAATTATCCTCCAAGTAATACCCTCTCTCGTCTGTCTCACAACAAGCAAATGGGACAAGTCAGAGTTTCAGATTCGATGAATATTGATGCAGCCCTTTAGGCCAATTCTGACATGTGTGTGTGCACATGTTGGGGAATTTGTCCAAAAGAAGAGGACAAAGAGGATGAGCTGGAAGACAACCATGCACGAGTGTTTTCTTGTTGCCACTGTTTAGAAATGTGATGAAATGTCAAGTGTGTATCGAAGGCTATAATTGTAGTTCTTGGATGGATTCTTGGTTTGACCACGTATTTACACAGCAGAGGCATCCGAGTTATGATGTTTTTTGGGTTCACTCTCCTATTCTGGGTGAGGATGGCACGCGAAACCAAAGGCAGCACAGCGGCAACTCAGTAGTTACGACGCATACGCAGCTCGCACACTTGTTCATGTCACTGTGCATGTGTCTGCGAGGCCACTGACACCGATGATGCAGACGCCGAGCGCTCGTGTGCTGGCAGTTGCTAAAAGGACAGACAGATGTGACGCTACAGTGACGACGACAGCAAACCATTATGTAGCCTTTCCTGTTTGTGCCCTGCGTGCTGCACACCTCCCACACCCAACCCCCCCTTTACTCTCAGCTCCCTCCATGCTGCTATCAGAGCCTCAGACTGCGGCAGCGCAGGGCAGTGAGACGGAAAATACAGTGATTGTTTCTGACGAAAATAGAGGGGCTCTGCGAGAGGGAGACTCTAAAAGAGAGGAGGAGCAAGAGCGGGATGGAGGGGGGGAGACTCAAAGGATGACAGAGCAAGGGGAGAGGAGAATGGAGAGAGAGAAAGGTCACTGTGTGGCAACACAGGCATGGGGGAGACGGGAGAGAGTAATAGCTCCACTGAGAGCTCCTCATTTGGTGTATATTTGTGAGGGAGTGAGTAAGGGAAAGTGAAGGAGGGGAAGGCTAAGAGAGAGAGAGTGAGGGGAGAGCGCTGGGCGGTACCATAAAGAGTCTCACCTTGTTCTGCACCATGCACACACAGCACCCCAGCTGTCATCCAGCTTCACTCTCTTTCTCCATCAGGGCCGGTGGGGACATGCATCATTCATGAGCAGAGACTTATTTGGCTGCGTCATCTCCTCACATAACTGTCAATAACTTTTTTTCTGGCTCTGGCTTCACCTTTACTCCGGCGGCAGGGGCACACAGGATGCAAACAGCAAATATTAAATGACAAATCATTTAAGCGAAGGACCGCAGCAAACAAAGAGTTTCTTTACACTGAATGGAGGGTGACACATTTATCTAGATGTTCTCTCGAGATCGAGCTTTTCCGGAACCGAAGGCACAAAATGAGTGGTACAAGAATTGTTTATCCTGTCAAAATACTTTTGTAAAAACTAAATTAGCTGCAGTTTAGAGGAATTAAACGGATGCTGATGATGACTTTTTTTGTGCCATTGGAACACATGCTCTACGGGGGGGAGGACACTTAAATATTCATCAAATCTGCCGCACTTGGAAGAGAGCGACCACATGTAGAAAGCGTAATATGAAAGGCTAATTATCTTAGAACTGCCGTGTCCTGCCCCCAGCACCCTTTTTGTCCAGCCTGTCCTCTTCCCTGAGTGCATGCGTCGCAGCCTGCTGTGAGGCTGCCTGCTGTGAAGGTCACCCTCCCTGCAGCTATGGATTACACAGCCGCGCACAGTCAGGCAGAATATGATACTGCCCTTGAGGGGAGGTCTGAAGGCTCGGGCTGGCAGAGAAGAGTCCTCTGGAACTTCTGGGCCCACCAGGACCAGACAGTGTCACAATGAAGTCAAGTGCTGAAAGGGTAGGAAGCGGTGAAAAATGGGCTCAGCAACAAGACATCTATCTATCCGTCCATCTGAGATATTTGTGTGAATTGTATGGTGTATAATATGTCTACCTCACTACAAAACAAGGTGAAAACTAGTAAATAAAAATAAAACAACAAAGCAATATTAAACCCTATTCTAATAAAATCCTCAGGGAGGGAGTTTGGAGGCTGAGGGATCTTGACAGCCGAAGCTCCGTCTCCTTTAGTCTTGAGCCCGGTTCCGGGGACAGCCACGAGAGGCTTGCCCTGAGGATGTGAGGCCACTCTTCTGGCTCACAAGGTTGCAGCAATTCAACTGTATAACTAGGGAGCCAAGCCATGAAGTGCTTTAAAAGTGATCAGTAAAATCTTAGAATCAATTCTGGAGCTGACTTGTATCCCGCAGAGATGAAAGGCTAAAAAAAAAAAGGAGTTATGTGATCGTGTCTGTTTGAGATAGCTAAACGCTAAGCAGCAGCGTTTTGTTGCAGTGATTAAGATATCACCATGTAAAAGCATGTGAGACCTTAAGATGAGCATGAGAAAGGAACAAGAGATGCACCGATGAACAAACATCAACAGCTAAGAAGGTTCTGTTTGATTTAAAAAATAAAAAAAAAAGCTCCAAAGCAGTCATGAACGAGTATCCCTGAGGTTAAACTATTTCTCAAGGTTGTCCAACAAAACTGCTCCATCTACAGTGTCAATAGCTGGGCTAAGGTCATCTAAATTTTTAATTCAAAACAGTTGCCTGCATCAGCTGTTGGTAAAAGCTCATTTGTTATTTTGCTGAAGACTGTTTGAATGATATAATAGGTACACAAACCGGATTTTTTTACCCATATTATACAATGTAATTTTTTTTAAAAGTTGTTTTCTGTTTTATTTTAAACATTTTTTGTATTTTAACTATTCTTAAATATTAATCAAATTACAAAAATAAATTTACATCTCATGCAAAATGACACTAAAAACCTGCAACCTAAAGAGTCAATTTAAAAAAAATAAAAAAGTTTATTTACTTTCCACAAAAAAGAATGTTTCAATATATTCACAACATTATCATAATTACAGAAATAGTTCCTTATTATTTAATAGATGTAACTGTTCAAGTTGTATACTGCAAAAAAAAATAAAAAATTCAAAAATTAATTACAATTAGTGGAAATGAACAGAAATACAAGTATTAGGTCTGTAATGTGTTTGTTAAATGAGAGATCTCTTGTGTAATTACAGGAGTTTTCAAAATAAAAATATTAATTTAATTTGTTTTCATCTGTGTATAGTATCAATAAGTGTTGGTAAACTATAATAATTGAAAATAGTGATAATTACTGCAGCAGCTGATTAACTGCGGTGAACAAATCGCTCCATCGTGTAGATCAGCTTTGAGGATTATTTCGATATCAAACTGCTGTGAGGAGATTAACAACATTACAGGTTATTTACTGTGAAAGTCTGCAGCCTATTTGTTGTGTTTAACATCGTAGCGACCAGTAAAGGCGGTCGCTGAGACCACGGCTGGTGGAAAACCCTTTATGGGTGATGATGGTCTGTAGTTACACGACACTGACAGACCTGCAGTCTAATATCAGTGATGATGGAGGAGGTATCAATTTCTTGCTTCAAATGACACAAGCAGCTCCTCCTCTTTTTTTTTTTTATTTTTACGTTTCCTTTTAGCTTGTCTTTGATTTTGTCTTTGGTTTATTCATTTAGCAAGTGCAACTTTTTTTTTTTTCCACTGGCACTGCTTTGAAAGTGATAAATTTCAATTCCAATAAAGTAATTTCTCAATAGAGGTACAAGGTAACAACCCTGGATGAGACAACAATCCCAGCCACAAGAGGGAATCTAATACGTGATATCAAATAGCCTTCAGAAAAACATTTATCACTCTGTTTTCTGGTCTGAATTCAAAGGAGGGGGGGATGGCACCTTTTATCCTGCAAAATGGTGCAATGAGGGTCAGTGTCCTTTGAGTGGGACAGGAGCCATTTGACAACGGCTCTCTCTGGAGTCGTGCCACTATTTAGAGGTCGGAAGAGACAAAAAAAAAATATACCCGCACACATAGACGCAAACACGCTTGGCAGATCGTGTTGTCCTTTGCTGGCTTGGCTATCCCTGCTGTGACCTTAATTTGTTCTGTCTTGAGTATGAGTGCCCACCGGGCAGCTGATGCACCTCAAGGGAACAAGCTGACAGCATGTGTGAGCATTATATGGGATCGAGCATATGTGGGAAAAGGACAGAGATGGACAAAGGAGGGTAAAGACTGAGACAAATAAAACCGCATACGGAAAGAGTGCATGCATACGTGTGCATGTGTTTGTGTGACTCTCAGGTGAGCTGCGGCCATGTTCACAAGTTTAAACAGAGGAGACAGGAGGGGGGGGGAGAAACCGAGGCTGGAAGCGGCGGAGGCAAGGCCACCAATAAAAGCAAAAGAACACAAGCTGTCTCCCTGCAGGCTAATCCTCTAATGAAGATTTGTGGCAGTGGCTGGCTGGTGATTATTGGCCCAGCACAGAGACAAAAACCATCTTCGGTGATACTGTAAATACAATCTCTCACATTTACACAAGCCATCACCGGCGCAAATGAGAAAATTTAGCATGGAGGCAGGAGCGCTGCTGCTCCAGTGTTTATGGGCGGGTGACTGTTGTGCTCTGACATGCTGTCAAACTCCTGATGCTAAATTAATAAGCAAAACCCACTACAAGCCCAAAACATTAACCAACATTATTCAGATGTGAAGAATGCAATGTGAAGTCGCTTATGTTTATGCTGTTATTCCTGTCTCATTGGGCCAATTGCACCAATCCCAACTATGCTAATTTTATGGAAATGCTTGTTTCCATCTTTCCTCTCTGGCTCCCTTTTGTTATATTTCATCAGTGCTCTTCTGAACCACTAACAAATACCGTCTGAGTTTCAGTGTTAGTCGAGAGCAGCGCTGAACATAGAAGCAGGTGTTCATCCATCCGTGCATCCCATAACAGAGGCTGCTACTGCATTAGGCGAAACTGACAGTGGGAGATTGAAAATTCAGCCCAGGCTTCCATCTCTACGCATCCCTTTAAGAATTGCACTTCACATATCATAGACACGAAAATTGCTCCGCTGAAGTTGTACACGGGAGAAGATCCAAAAAAATCCAGCATGCGGCTACAAGATCAACATACACACAAGTAGAAATGAATGACCTCAGGTACCTTATTACCCTTGTGTCCCTTACAGCCTTCTAATCCACACCTCTGGCACTTCGCCCTCCCAATCCTCCCTTTCTCCTCCCCCTTCTCCCCCCAGGCCGGGGCAGGGAGCTGTGGTGCAGGTCCTGGCAGGAGCCCCTTCTCCTCCCTCCCTCCCTTCCTCCCTCCCTGGCTCTCTAACTGAGGGGTAGGGCCACTTGTTCAGGGGAGAACTTGTTTGTGAGACAGGTGTGCATACCAGACGCCTGCGTTAAGCCCTGCGCCACGCGGATCCCATAACTACCTGCTCGCGAGGCTTCTCCGGCTTTCATCCAAGACTCAACTAAACCTATTTTAAAGAATCCTTCTGCTTGCTGCAGCTACAGTTGCTGTCAATGGGCACCACGCCACAGAGGGCAGGTCTGAGCTGCCACCTTTTTATCACCAGACCTTTCTGCATCCCATCCACTATTATACAAACCATTAAAACACATTGGAAAAGAGTCAGTTGGAAGGCGTCAGGGGTGGAGATTTAGGCTATTTTGAGCTCTTCATGTAACATTAAGGATTAAAAGCTAGCTTAAGGCTTCTTGGAAGCAAAAGCGAGTACTATTCATTCAGGCTGTGTGCCTGGCAGCAAAGCAGTAGTAAAGTGAGAGCTGTTTGGATGGATGAGGTCACATAGTGAGGAGATGTCCTTGTGGCTATAAGTAAAGTTCAGGCAGGGCTGTAGGATGACATTCCCAGCAGTGTTTCAGATATACTGCTCACGTTTCCTCTTTGCATGAGTCAGATGATACAGAGACAGAGTACAGTTCAATGCATGCAGTCGGAAGAAGGCATAGATTTCTCCCTGTAGCTCTGCTGCAACCAAAATAAAATTGCCACCCCATATCCAGTCTCTCTCATCTCACTATTTGCTCATTTCCTCTCTCTCTTTATCCCCTAAGTCTCTGTCCTCCTACACTATTCGCTCGATCCTGCTCTCCCATTCTATGGTTGCTTCATAGACTTCCTCCTCCTCCCCTTCTGCTTCCTCCTCACTAACCATGCCCTTATGAATTGACCTTGCTGCAACTCAAGGAGAATTGATTTCTCTTTTGGTCTTTGTGCGAAACCCTATCTCAACAGCACTCAGAGGAATTTCCTCTTCCCCCCAAGAGCTGGATGGAGCTAATTCTCTGTCATGAGGACACTTTTCACTCCATTTTATCTGCCTGCCTTCCTCCCTCTCTCTCTCTCTCTCTCTCTCTCCCCTCTACTCCTCTTCTCTTGTGAGCACACAGAAATAGAGCAGGCATGATTAATGCAACATCTATCGCCGCCAAACGTTAGCTTTGCTCAACCTTTTTATGCTTGGCTGCTGTTTGAGAAATTGTTATTCATGCACCTTCCAACACTGTTCCTGAATTATCACATTAGCTTATCAATAAAACAGCTTGACTTTTTACTTTTGATGAGCGTGAATAAAATAGCATAAAAAAAGACACAAGGGCTGGCTGAGACACTGACTGGGCGTGTTTTATCACATATTCATAATTCTAAAAAAGAATAGCAAAATGCAACCGAAAAAAAAAATAATAATGTAAAAACCAGGTGAAACTTTAAAAAAGTTGGCTTGGAAGCTAAGTGATCTCTGCAGTGCACCTGCACTTGTACAACAGGCACATCTGAGTCAACAGAAACAAGCAATGGGGATAAAATTGACCTTATAATGCAGTTATGTCACTGCACTGTCCAGGTCTATAACATGCTATTATGTTGTAGTGAGACGAAGAACAAAACGTTTTGCACATTTTGGTGCAATGCTAGCATTTAATAAAGAAGTTAGGCAGACTTTCATCGGGACAAATGTTTGGCACAATGTAATTCAACACTAAAATGAGCAATGAGCGGTGCCATGCCATGCAAGTACACTTATTGGTAGATCCCAAGAATGACAGCACGACACAATGCATGAACGTAAATCAAAGCAAAGAGAAACTGAAAATCAGTGAGATAGACCAGACATAAAGATTAGAGAATAAGTACTGCGGAGACATCAGAACAGTAGATGACAATGAATCTTCTGCATGATCAAGGCAATAGTGACTCTTTGCAAACACTCGGGAGCTGCGGTGTGAAGAATCATCTGTTCCTCTTTCCACTCTATGATCAGACTGACTGTTGAAGCATACACAACATTTTCCAGGCTTCAACTCCCAGGTGTCTTGTAGCCCCAGGATTCCCAGTAAGTAGTGAGCCAGGCTGCCTTGGTGAATGCACTAATGTGACACCATAATCACACACAGGTGCATTTTTGTGCTTCACAGAGCAGCAGCAGCAGCAGCAGCAGCACCGGGCTTTCGGTGGCGGCAGGTGCTCGCCCTGGTGTGCGTGTTGTAAACAGTGCATTTTATTCAAGGGTACGCATGTGCGGAAAAAATGTGCCATGTTTACATCCAAATAAAAACAAAAAAGAAAGACCTCATCACTGTAATTCACAAAATTAAATGGTGCGTACATCTTGCGTCATTCAGGCCTTTACGTTTGGTGAACGGTCTTTGACGGAGGGCACTGCAGTGAGACCAGTGGAGCTGTGGGAGTCAGAGGAGCAGACACCTCCACCTCCCTCCGCTCTGCAGTACTACACACACCGATGGACCTCACGCACACATGCACGCACGCACACACACACACAAGCATTTACAGACACAATGGGTTGCCTTCCCACCAGTCCAATAACAGGCCTATTCATTAGAGTCTCTTACAGACAGTATTGACAGCCTGCTGACACACAGTCACTCCAGCATAAACAAATGGAGCAATACGGAAAAGCAAAGGGAGGGAGGAGAAGAAAGGAAGAGACCTGTTATAGCGGCTTTTTCGACCGAGGAGGGATCTCCACAAACCAGGACTTAAAAGAAAGAGGAGAGAAGAGAAAGAGAGCTGTCACATCTGCTCCTTTCTACCCCCCCAGATAAACCCACATCGTCTCACACACATAATGCAGTCTCCCTTCAGATGAGTGTCGCATTAATCTTACATCCTAGGTCACTGCTAATGTATTTGGCCTATTCTAATTACAGTCATGGGAATGAGTCTTTCATTCAGAGCCTTCCCACATCGAGAAACTACTGAAAGGTGAACTGGGTCAAGTGCAGCGAGCTGCTCATCACACACACATCACGCAGCACTATGTCACAGCCACCCTCCTACTTGCCAGAAAAAAAAAAAAAACATATTCCCACTGAGAGGAATGAAGATATTCTGCAAAACATCACGGTGAAATCTGAAGCCAGTGGGCCGCTTGCTGGAAAATTTGCAGAATGTTAGAAAATGGCCCTGCAGAATTCTCAAGTTTCAGCTGCACCAAAGCATTCCAATTATAACCGGGAGTTGCAACGAAGCCTAAAGGGACAAACTGTGCCGTGCATACCAAATATCTGGCTCATTAGGGAATTATAATTTACCGTGTCACTTTGACGTAAACAAAGAGAGCAGAGCAGTCATGGAGAAAATGGGAGGAAAAGTGCTGATCTGCTTAAAGACATATTCCCTGGTGTCCTCTTGAGTTGACCTCTGGAGCCAGGTGAGTGTGTGCAGACTGTTAGAGGAAGAGGGGGGGGTTAGAGATCCAGGTGAATGGAATGAGCAATAGCTATGCAGACAGGTCAACTGAGAGACAGACTTTATGAAGACAGATGAGGCCAGAGTGGGCCCACAAACACAAAGACAAAGAGACAGATAGACTGCCTGGCCCTGAGCTCGGGAGGTCAGGCCTGACTCAAACGGACAAGACAGATGAGACATTAAACAACATCCAAACATGAACTGATCGTGACATTACTGTGACTTCCCCAAAAACGTACAGATGAAGCTCACATTTTTCACAAAAATGCTTGTCAGACAGTCATCATGAAGCATTTCAGGTGACAGTAGAAGGACAGTAGAGACACATCGTATCTAAAAGTGAATTCTATACCATGGGCTCCCTCCAGGCTTCTGGGAGTCGAAAGGGTTGGAGTTGTTTTTTTTTTTTCAAACAACATGGCGGCTGATCACAATGACACCACAGACGACTGAGAGGCTCTACGTCAACAGGAGCCCGGTGATCATGTTCTCTATTAGCTTGCCATTGTTCTCTAGCTGCTTCACTCTGTTCTCTGTCCAAATACACACGCACACTTTAATACACAAGCGCTCAAAGCAGCAGCAGCCCCATACCCATAACTTGGTGCAGAGCCCATGTCAGGCAGACAGCAATGCTGGCTGCCCGTGGCTTTGTGTAGAAGCACACTGTACAGCACAACCACACATCCACTGTCATTATCAGCGTCAGGACTGTCATCGCTATCACGTCGGCCAAAGACCTCTGCCAGGGCCAGAGAATGCCTACAAAGCTGGTTACCAGAGACTTGTGAATACAACATCAAGGACAGAGCAGCACTGTAAAAGGTTACTTGCTCAAGGTCATAGTAAACAAAGCATAGGAAAAGACTCATAGCCATGCAGGCACAGTTGGTGATGCATGCGGTTTACACAGGCGTACTCACGCTGTACATATATCGCACTGGCTTTTTTTTTTAATCACATTTTTATCACAATATATACCGCCATTTGTCAGAAATATGTTATCACAACCAAGCAGATGTATATCAGTGAGCTGAATCAGGAAATTTGCTGATTGGAGGTCGAGATCAACCAGCGCCAGAATTGTAAAGGTCATTACAATGACATTACCCTTTTCAGAGGAGGGAAAGCAAGAAATGTCAAATCACTCAGTGGTCACATCATCATGCAAATGGAGCAGAATGTTAGGTGGTGGAAAATCTCTATGTTCAGACAGAAATAATGGAAGATACCTATCTGAGTGACAACTTAATAAGGAGATGTCTAGGTCAGCTTTGTTGGCAGGTGTGAAGGGGGAAAATTTAACAAGCCATTAGATGTGATGAAAAACACACAGATTTGGTATTTCTCAGCTACAGTCATTATCACTGTTTAAACACCAGTCAGTCTGCTGTAAGAAGAAAAAAAATCTGCCATATATGCAGTGAGCACTGACAGCATTCAGCGTTTCTGCAAAGGCGTAATTCATGGTGATGCACAACAGAAGTTGCATTGCATGTTTTATTACTTCGACAGCAACTGTAGTGCCTAACAGTTCAAATAAACTCACTGTAATTGCTATTGCTAAAGTCAAACCATTCGGGGAGTTTGTAGACTCCTTGTGACTGCGGGAGAGCTATGAATGAGGAGAAAGGCTGGTGTTAACACATCCTGGCCAAATATCATTTGCGGCTGCTGCTGCTACCACCTGCAACCTGATCAAGACGGTACTTGTCTAACTGTTAAATGAGGCTTAAGTCAGATGTCTGTTCACTTTTGGCCAGCTGCAAAAACTGGAAAAAGTGAAGATGCAAATAAAAAAAATAATTCACTTGTCAGTGGATTGAAACAAGAAACAAGCTTCAGAGAGTAAAAAAAAAAAAATAACTTTTGCATTTAACAGTCATTCTAATAGACATGAACTTTACTTTTAGCTTACAGGTATACATACTCTTCGACACAGACGCTTCAAACTTGCACACACAGACTACATGACTCCCCATAATCATTAAAGATGTCTGCTTGAAAAACATGCCTGCCGGGAGAGCAGAGGAGCAGAGCTGCGCCTGAATCAGCCCAGGCATGCGTTAAAACAAAGTGGCCTCTCCGGCAGAGCACATAGCAACACACGCACACACAAACACATACGTACACACATTTGGAACAACTACACACACAAAAACCACACACAGTCTCACAGACACGGCTGTACACAAATTAGAAGACTCTAGAACACTTTCACTAGCTGGCACGCAGTGCGTTGCCTGTTAAACACACACACATTCTTCATATTCTACCCAAAGAGCAGCACACCCTGGACTGGTCATATCACTAGACTCATAGTGGCAGAGCCCATTCTCTGTCTGAATGTACAGCGTCAGTATATAGAGCACACAGACCACACAGGATCCCCTCTCTCACACATGACCACTATGAGACCAGCATACTAAAGAAGAAAGCGCGGGCTCACTCAGAACAATGTTTAATAACTGGGAGCTACACTGTCCTGCACGCTAAGGACTGAATCTCTTGCTTTAAAAAATGCCATTTGTTTGATTGCGTGTTTGCTCATCGACTGACGGAGTTAGAAGGACGGGTGAGTGAGAAACTAGGCACGAGTGTAACACGTTACCAGAACAGATCTATACATACTTGATATATTTTGTGTTAACTAGATGTAGAAAACTGCAGTTCATCAGTTATCAGTGAGTAGAAATGAAGCCATCGTTGTCACTTCACCTCTTCTGACAGAACATGGGAATGGTGGAGTCTGGTCATGTGACCAAACAGCCAATAATGACAGTCCAGCTCCAAACACTTTGACCTTCCCTGTCATCACTCACACCTGCCATATTAATGGCACACTATTATCGTAATTACAAGCACTAACCATGATTTAAAGGTTCACCCGAGCACTCACTATTGACAGATGTCTGTATGGAATGGAAACCAAGCACAGTATACTATTAATAAAGAGCTGCTGGTGGCCAAGTTTAAGTAGGGATTAGTGATACAACAACATGACTGACCTCTCCAAAATCCCATGCACCAAAAAAAAAAAAAAAACAACTCACCCAGAATCATGCTGTGTGTTGCCTTTGGTGTCCCTGGGTTGACAAGTGTTCCCTCACTGCCCCCGTCTCTCCTGCTTTCGACAAGGGACAATGGCTCCAAAATCTCTTTTCAGAGTTCCTCTCCACTCTCCAGAAAGAGGCAACTCAGAGAGGCAGCGCTAGATGTGAGACGAGACTGCTGCTGCTGCTGCTGCTGCTACTGCTGCTGCTGCTGCTGCTGCTGCACATGCCATCCCTTGCGCCTGCCCTCTCCAGGTGAAAAACTGAATGTGTGTGAGAGAGAGAGCGAGTGTGTGTGTGTGTTTGTGTGTGTGTGTGTGGAGGAGGGGGTCCAGTGTTTCTGCAGTGGTGGCTCAGGTAAGCCTGAGGACAGTATGGAGGTGGTTAGTAGCAGAGGAGAGAGAGACACACAGACAGAAGAGGGGAGAAAGAGAGAGGAGGGGGAGCCTAAAGTGTGACAGCCAATCACAGAGGGAGGCTACAAAACCAAGATCTTCTTCTCCACAGCAGCCAGGAGGAATTGCAGTGGTCTCCAGCAAACAGCTGACGGGCAGCTTCCTCTCAACTGTGTCATTTCACAAGGAGCTTCAAATGGAAGGTCTTCAATGTGCTGTAAAGTCTTCTTTGGTCTCTGTGATAAACACACTGCCTTTCCCCACTCTGGCTTTCTCTCTCTCTCTCTCTCTGCTTCTTGTTTTTGGGGTTGGGTATAACCTAAAGGCACCTTACATGCCTCTGCTCTGATTGGTGGCAGGCTCAACCAATGGGAACAGCGGCAGACACTTGTCATCATGCAGAGTGGAAGTCATGAAGGAGAGACAGAGCTTGACTGAAAATGCCGTCTACCCCAACCACCACTGTTTCTGCCTTTCATTCTCCTCAGCAGTCTCCCTCCTTCCACAGAGCCCGGCTGGCACATCTGTATATTGCATTTTGTTGTTTATTACCCCTCCCCCCCCCGCTCTGTCCTTTGACTCCACGTGTATGTGGACTTGTTAGAGGATTAACCTTTTCTCTGCGTGGCTTTGTCCTTCTCCCCTTCTCTCCCTAACCTGAGCAAGGTTACACGTTTCATCAACCTCTGCGTTTTCTTCAAAAGGATGGAATTTAGACTGGGAGTGGAGTGAGGGGGGGGAAGAGGTGGCAAGCAAAAAAGGAGAGATGGAATAGAAAGCGACAGAGCGGAGGAAGCATAAGAAGGAGGGGCAGAGATTAAACTAAATACAAACTGACAGAGGGATGAAGAGACGTGGAGTGACAAGAGGAGACGACCAGAAGGATGGAATGCAGAGACAGACAGAGTCGGACACAAGGAGATGTGCTTCGGAGAATTAAACTGTGGACCACGGCAATGCGGTCACTAAGTGAAGAGGAGCTTCACAGCCAGCTTCTTATGGTCCACTTCCTCCACACCAAGAAGCCATTCAAACAATGTCTGCTGTCATGTTCGAGCACGAGTCTCTGCCTCCCTCTCTCTCTCCAGCTCCCCTTGTGAAGAGGAATCAGAGGAGAGCTAGAGAGAGACGTTTTGAAAATCACACAGCCGCGATGTTATTGAGAAGCTCAGCGCTTAAGAGAAGGCTTAACAAAGCTGTCAAAAAATTAATCCCCTTGGGCGGGCATGCTTGCAAACACACAGATGCAAACACGTGAGCCCGGGGCTACAGAAAATGCTGCCTGATGTTCACAGTGCCTCCTGTTGTCCTGCTCTCTCTTCCCCTTTTTCTTTTCTATCTCTACCTCCCCACCACCCTTCTCACGCTCTCAGGCTGAGGCTGTGAGTCACAGGGTGCTGGAGTGAATACTAAGGAGGCTGGCTGACACCTCCAATACCTCTCTGCACAGCAACTCCACTGCATACGTTTAAGCCACTGTATGTAAACACTGGCAGACGTCAGGGCCACAAACACCCACACAAAGTCTCACAGATTGTAAGTTTGGATAAAATCCATTAACTGAAAGCTGCTGGTATTACGGAGCATATGGTAGCTCTTACCAAAGGTGCACACAGAATCCTCTGTCTTTCACGACTTCACTAAGACACATGCAACGGCAATAAAACTAATAACTTAGAATGATGAGCAAATGTTTTATGGTGCAAAAGAATAAACAGGAAAATTAGAAAAAAGGAATTTAAGCCAATAAGTCTTTGGATCACCCACACAAACGTGACTGGAGGAAATGGCCTGAGCACTGAGAATATTAGTTTTTGAAAATGTGACACTAGCAACTGCAACAATAGTTATTATTAATAAAGCTGTGCGTGCAAGTTGTTCTGTGAGCATTTGTGCGTGTGTGTGTGTTTGTGTCGGCAAAAGAGCTGAGATAGGGTTTCCTCATTAGTTGTGTTGGTATCAATAATTCAGAGTCGGTCCTTGTTGGCGTTCAATGGGCCGAGTGCTAATGTGCTGTCGGGCCAACGGGGGCCCAGGGCCCAGCGCCACTTTAATGGATGTCATGATGAGAGGGTGAAATTGGAGCATGGAGATCCTGTATCATCTATAGGCAAGACGGAGAAGGGACGACAAGGCATGGGAAAGGAGTGAGGGGACAAGGGTGAGGGCCACTGGGGAGAGGACAGATGGCATTATTGGACAGGTACGTGAGGAAGAGGGGAGGAAACTGGGCTATTAGGTTCCTCTGTTTGCCAACGGCAACAGATCATCATTCTGAAGATGACCTCAGTCGATCTCTGTCACCTCTGGACAGGAGGGCATCGTGGCCACTGTGGGACCTGCATAAATGAATAATGAACTGACATTTATTTCATTTGCCGTCCAATTAAGTTGCTTGAGGGATTACACTCAACAGGGTTTCTTCAAATGTGATGGGAGAAATAGAATATAACGTTTAACTGCACACGTCTGTTATCATAAATCATTGTCTAAGGACGTTTTGAAGAACAGTGTAGCTTGGTAATAATCTCAAGGGAAGGGGGGGTTTTCCTTACAAGAGCTACTCATTCAAACCCTTCGTTTACTATAACAATATTGACATATGTCTGTATATAATGATGCTGCATGTTCAGCTGATCTGCTGTGCTGCTGCTGAGAAAACAATCTGTTGATTACACCAGCAACTGTAATTGCAGATTGTAATGGAAGTGGACACTGCTTCTATTTTTCAAAATAAAAGCAACAATTTACACACAATTTTTTTTTTGGAAACTTTCAAGGTAGTTATTAGGATGTGATTCAGACATTTGTCCAATAAAATAAAGCGCTTTATACTGTTATAAAACCATTTTTTTGTATAAAATTTACAAAAAAAACTTTTTTGGTGAATACTGTGTTGGCCAAGAGATGAAATCGATTTTTCTAGGCAAATTTTTGTTTATATACAACTTATTTGCATTGATCAACAGGCACTTTATGCTTTTTAAAAAATGTACAATATAGCATGTATAAGAAAGAGGGGGGAAATGGTTCAGGTAGTGGACAGAAGGGCGATGTGTTTGTGTTGTGTGTGTGCACATTTACTTGATAAAGATTTGGGGTCTGGAGATGAAAACATTGGAGTGAACACTAAAAAATGAAAAATAGACTCATGACTCAAGGACTGGGTCATAAGTAACACTGTTCATGGAAAATAAGCAATAGGGCTTTTACTTTGCATTATGTTTGTAATATGTCATGTTTTCAGTTTTGTTTTGTTTTTTTAAATCAGATTTATTTTTTTCAATTTTGTTTTCTAATTTGCTGACATGTTTTCTGTTCTTGTTGGGATTCAGTTAGATGTGTTTTCCAAAATGACATGTTTGGGGTGTTTGTTCTTGTGCGTTCTACAATGTTACATCTTCACTTGTGTTGTTTTGCCTGATGTTGATGTGTTGCTATTTCATTAGATGACAGTGAGCTTGTGGAAGATTAGTGGGTTTAACCAACATGTATTACCTGTGAGTCACCTTTGCATTCACCTGGACATACTCACACTTGTTTTTGTCACAAGTTAGGATGTTGTGTTCCGTCACTCACACCATGGATGCTCATCCCACCATTGACCTTAAGTGTCATATCAACTGCTAGCTTTAACATACCTTTAAAGTGAGCCAGATTCTAACGCTGAAAACAAGTTTTAACCCTAAAATAACTCGTTAACATGTGAGGAGCAGCTTTACAGAGATTTGAAATGATTTTTGTACAATGTGCAGGAAAGAGAGAGAGAGCAGGATGGTGATAAGTGGTGAGCTTCTACTGCACTCTGCTGGTGTATGCCTGTCAACACAGGATTAACTCGGTCTGTCAAAGACCAGACAGATTCCCGACTCTGTGCTAGACAGCGGCATGGAAAGGTTCCATAATGTAAAATGATCCCATGTAAAGTGAGAGGGTAATATCTTCTTTGAGCCATGTCAACACACTCAGGGGTAAATAAGGGAACCAAACCAGACAGGAGACACAGCTGGTTACAGTATTGATGGTCTGTCAAACATAATCACTTATACCTTACTCAAGCGAAAACTATCTATACGACAGACAGAGCTGCTGGGGCCAGTATTCTTACTGACGCTGTTTTTATCGGCAGAATGATGAATTTGGCAAAGTGCACAGAGCGTGAGTGCAGCGGGTCACATACGAAATGAATGGCTGCTGAGTACGAAAGACGCACAAGAATTTGTCCATCTGATGTCCAGAGGCAGCCTGTGGGAGATATATCAAACCTGAAGCGGGGAGCACTTAAAACTCGGCAATTCAAATACTGCTATGATATGTCCTCTTCATTCTTTCCTGCAGGGAAAATACACAGTAAATCTGCACTTATTGAAATTTGCCAGACTGACTGTAACTCACTTCCTTACAAGAGCTCAAACTCCGTGTCAAAATACAACTTTTGTTGATCATAAATTCTAGTCATATTTCATGAGCCTGGGCCTGCAGGCGCTATGTGACTTTCCAGAAATAATAGTTTGCCCTTTTTCTTCTTTTAGAGTTTCCTTGCATGGTGAAATGAAAAAAGACTTCTGTTGATACACACTCCTGCACCTGGGTCATATATTATGCTTTTGGGTGTCTCCTGGCACTGCGGTGGTGAATTTAGAGGCTTCCTATGAAGGTCAAAGGTGAGCTGGTCAGGCATGAACCCAGCGTCAACATACTTGTGCTTTGTGGCAAAGACGGTATTAAAGCTACCAGACAATTAATCACAGCTTTTCATTCTTTGAGATGTTAGCAGTCATCCCTCAGTACTGAATAATGAGCTGTATGTAGATCGCATAACAAGCGAGTTCGTTCAGTGTGAACACATTACCTCTACATTCCCCTTGAACTGGCCTGAGTCTGCAAGTCTGACAAGCATATCACTTTGCAACTGTGAGGGAGAATCATCACACTAAATTTAGAATATCGATCAGGTCTGGGATATGTGCAGGAAATGTGGACAGCAGTATAATGTGTTTCTTGCTTTTATTTTTTCCTCAAAAAAACACTTAAATAATTCAGGATGGATCGAGTTTTTGTTGAAAATGCTTGGTAGAAACAACACTGCGGCCACTGTGAAACAAAATAGAGTTTTCTTGTCAATGGCGCCGCGCTAGTGGCAGCTTGTTGCAGCAGCTCCGTTGTACTCGTCTCGTTTGTCTTTCTTTTTCTTTGTCTTTCCTTGGAGAAATCTCTCCAGTTGTGTACCAGCGTGTGTGTCTTTTAGCTGGCGGAAAAATGTGCCCCAAAAGTTTTTTATTTATCTGATATTTATATGTAAATTTTTTATTTTTTGTTTTTTCCTGTGTCGTATCTGTGTACGTCTGTTGAAAGCTGCTGTCAACGATGTGAATTTCTCCTTGTGAGATAAATAAAGGCATATCTTATCTTATCTTATCTTATTGCTAAATGTACACGATGAAAAAAAAAATCCATTATTTTCCATTTCAGAAGAAGAGATTAAACTCCAGCTTGTCATAAATAAACACATGCCTTCATTTTTTTTCTTTATTGTTTAATTAAAAACTAAAACAGAGAAGTTTTCCCATTTTTGATTCCGATTCAAGCTTTGAGGAGTTGTAAGCTACAAATTATTCGCATTGATCCACCGGTTATCACTTCTTTTGCATGTATTTATCGCTCATGTGATTCATTCTTTTATGCTTTGGCGGCATCTTTTAGATCAGTCAACAAATCTTTATGGGCTTTTAATTGAATTTACAGAAAGAGAAAGGGGGACTTTGTGTTTTGTGAGGACCTGTGGATGTGTGTACACAGGTGGGTGGGCCTGTGCTGCGAATCCACACTTTTCTACAGAGATGGAGAATGTTGAAGTTGACTGTCACACTCTCACACGTCCCTGGCATTTTTACACCCGCACCGGAGGACAGGGCGTCTTTTCTTTCCACTCATGTTCAAATCCCAACATTTGCACCTTAACAGGTTGCAGTTCATACTTGTCGAAACTTGGCTACGATAATTCCCAATATTCGGCTCTAAACTGACACGTTTCTATTTGTTATTACAGTGTGCTTCAGAACACAGCAATTTGAAGTAATCATCTTCTCTCCAGATCACAGTCTATTTCTGAAGCTCAGACATTCCTCGGCTGGGAGTGAAAAAAAGGGTCAACCACATCCCTGCTCGAAAATTTAGACTTCATTTTAACAGCGTATCATTTTCATCCTGTTTTATCCGAACAAACAATTTGAACAGAAACGACGTCCACGCAAACATTCACTTATTATCACTGCATGCCAACACACCAGCGCACACAAAATAAGATCAGCTTTGCCTTGAACGTGTGGTGTTTGGTCTGTGTGTGACGGCGGCAGAACACAGGTGGAGCTGTCAGGACAGTTTTCGGTTCCACAAATACGTGAATATCTGAGCCAAGAACGAAGCTCAGTGCCCTTCAAGCACATGCACACACATATTTGTCAAATCCATCTCAAAACTAAATCAAAACTTACACAATAACAGGATGCCTTTTGCTCCCCACAGGGACAGCATCATTTCAAATAGAAACACACAGACATAGCAGTAGATAGGTTCATTTCTTACCTGTGCTCCACATTGACTACACTTCTTCTCCTGCTGCTCTTATCACTGAGTCCAATCACAAACACTAGAAACAACTATTCCCTCTGTGAAATCCACACGAAACTAGTCGCCGCTTCTGAGGTGACAGAAAAATGATTATACTCTCATTAATTTGAGTCCAGGAGCAGCAAACGGCACAACGGCAATGTAAAGGACATGAGGACATAGCGAGCGCTCACACTTTTCCTCTGTCACCTCCCCTCCACCTCTCCACATCATATCTCCTCCCTCCCCGTCTCCCTCGCCGTCTCAGGCCTGTGTGAAAACAAAGCCAGAGCAGGAGATTCCAGCAGCTAATCTTGGCAGGCCTTAATAAGCGAGGGCAGTTGTGTCATAAGAAGGCAAAAGCAGACTGTTGAATGCTGTAACAGGGAGGCTGGGGAGGGCAGGGGGAGGGAGTCAAATGTCAACGAAGGCATGAGGAGTAAAATGTGATGTTCAGCACGCGGAGGGAGGAGAAATATTAACCTATGAGGAGATGATTTGTGGTACAGCACTTGGAGTGAATCCTCTAACTTTCTCTCGAAATGGAAAACAACGAAGCACATTCACATCCACCGCCACGAGCCTTTGTGACCGAATCTGGACGCAAGAGAAAGTTGAGAAAAACAGCGAGAATTTGGAACGTATGGAAAAAATGCTGAGTGACAACAGTAACGCACACATGCGGAAATTCATAGGTAAATGCTAGTCTGCAGCACGCAGCCACCCACCATGCAGACAACTTGGAGCTACTACAATGTGACATGAGATGTACAGTAGACGTCCTCACACAACACCACCTCCCAGAGTGCAGCTAACCATTAGAGTATGATGCACTTGCAGTAAAAAAAAAACAACCAACACACTCTCAGTATGCGGGCACACTGCGTCTTAGCACCCCCACGGGCAATCTGCAGAAAGATAGGTTAGAAGGGGAAAAGGACAGCAGTTTACAGCTGTAAGCACATTTCAGCACCCGGGGCCTGAGGGGTAGAGTTACAGAGACACACCGAGGACCAGAACTGTCCCTCACAGTCATAAACATGCCACTAAAGGTTACACTACAAACCATTAAGTTTGGCAGTTGGATTTGTGGTTTTTATGGCTCAATTTACTTTGCAAATTTCTCAAAAATTCTTATGCGGTAACTTAAATGTGAAAAGCCTGCTTGATCATGTTTGCGGTTGTGCAGGCATGTATGATATACTTACAGGTGGCACAGCTTTTGTTCATATTACTTGCTCTTTCATTAGAAAATCCATAAAAAGACATCACAGACTCTGAAGCTCCATTGGTTCCTTCACTTTGTCCAATGATTACATATTAAAGTTAATGTGACTGTAATATTTTTTGGTAGATATTATTTCACATTTTAAAAAAACAATCAATTTTTTATGATCTTATGGAACTGACGCGCTTCAGGGGGAGAGATCATATTATGGATAGGTTATCATTTTGCTGAATAAAAATAATACATATATATATATATATATATATATATATATGTGTGTGTGAATTAGAAGGGCTGAAAGAAGATTAAAACTCATTAAGAGATTAATCCTCTGTCCCTCAACAGCCACCACAGGCTTTTTAAAGCCATGTTATCTTTTTAAAAATGTCAAAAACACACCATTTGTTAGATGAAAACTGTAAAAACAGAGAGAATCATCAACTTGCTAACAATCTTTAAATGCATCATGAATGTCATGCAGTTCCTTCAAGAAAATTAATCGAATCTAAGCTTAAAGTCACAATATTTAAACTAAATCTCTGTATTTTATGTGTCTTTTGAAAAATCAGCCCAAAAAAATTTTTTTTTTTGCTTTCATTGGATTGTGTAATAAATAAAATAACAAAAGTCTGTCATCCTTTTCAGCTGAACTACAAGATGTGCTGAGTACAGAGGAGTCAAGTATGAAAACAAATAAAAAATTGAAGTTTGGAATAGCATTATAACTTTTCATATTGCACAGATGATATTTTACAGTTCTCCCTTCCTTTCGCCATAGTGCTGTTTCCTTGCAGTTAAACATGCAATATAAAGTCAGGTAATGTTGCAGTTAAATATGAGGCCACAGTGGGAAATAATGTTAGAGGAGCAAAAATCACTCCAGAATCTACCTGGAGTTCAGAGAGTTAAACTGCATCTGTTCTTAGGTATGCAAAAAAAAATAAAAAATGTTTTCTAAAGTTTAGGAATGCTAATGAGGTTTTAGCAAACTAAGTTGGACAAATAAAGTCGCTATTTTTCAATTAAATGTGAAATGTGTTCTTTTATTTTTCATGTTAGACTCTATTGCAGCTCAGTCAGTGAAAGCAAAGAGGGGATTTTGTAGAATACTTTCAAGATTAATAATATACCTTCTTGATGTGTCCAACTCAAGGTGCTGAAGCCTTTAGTGTCTTAGGTTTAACCCATTTAGTGAATCTTATATGAGGGTAGTTCAGAAAGTTCTCACAGCAGAAGGACTGCAGTTGCATTATTTTTCAATGTAGTCTCCTTTAACTTCAATACACTTGGTCCACTGATGTTCAAGCTTAGTGATGGAAGAAGGTCGCATCTTGAGCTTCCAGATACTCGTTAACAAAATGTACAACTTCCTCATTACTCTGAAAATGGTGGCCATGCAAAAGGGATTTCAGTTTTGAAAAGATAGAAGTCAGACAGTGCAGGTCTGGTGAGTAAGGTGTAGGGCGCAACAGTTCACAGCCACATTTGGCCACTCCTGCCACCTGTGCTGTGTCCACAGGCACATTTTCCTGAAGCAACAGTAGCCAGCTTAAAGACTTCCTCCCTTTTTTTCCTGTAGCTGCTTCAAACATTTGAGTTTTAGTGGACAGTGATTTAAGGCTTTATAGTTTACAGTTATGCCCCCAACAGGATGCACAAACAGAACCGTCGCGCTCTGAAACCTCTTCATTTCAATAGTGTGCATCGCGCAACCACAACGCGCAGGTTGAAGAAGTCGCGCGCCCCCCACAGTTGAACTTTATTGAACTTTGACCCACCTGTGACGCAAAACCGCGCGGCCAATAGAAACGAGGCATTTTACCTGGCTGGCACGGAGGGCAAAGTGGAGGCAAAGATGCTGCTGTGTGTCTGAGTACCCCGAATTATAGACACGGCTTTGTGGTGGTTTCAACCGCCAGATAAGTTGTTGTAGGTAGAAAATATGCAGTATTATAATATTTTTTAAAAGTCATGTTATGCTACTCACCCCTGAGCAGTGCGCTGATCCCGGCGGTGAGCGCAGCAGATATCGCCTCCTGTGTGAAAGCCGGATTGCGACCCTTGTTTCCGGGTAAGACCGAGAACCTTTATGAAGTAGATACAGTCGTGACTCGATAATCCGACACTAAATGTAAAGCCTTCTTTAATGTCCACCCCGGGGAAGCGCTTTGACCGGGTGGAAGTGGCCAGAACGCACAGGCAGTACTTGGCTGCTGACGCCAGTTTAGTTAGTGGTCACAGTTCTGTTTCCACCATCGGTGGGGGCGGGGGAGAGGCAGATACGCTCCATCGTGTTTACTTCCGTAAACACTGAGCACGCTTGCTGCTTGTGACATCGTCCTGTTCTCTTCTGCACATGCGGGACACTTTTGGGTTGTATGAAGTTCATGCAGCAGATCACATACAAGTCGTATTTAATTGGAAATGTGAACGAACTTACAAAAACATCCGAATTGAGCATTAAGTCCTGCAGTCTGAACATAGCCAATCTGTCGGATTGTTAAGACATAACATATCCTTATTTGTGACATAAAATGTCATGTCGGAGTCGGAATCCAAGGCAGTCGGATGGCCTATTTGTAATGGGTTCCGTTCGTTTTTCCTTAAAACCTGTCGGATAGCAAGGTTTTTGGATTGTTAAGGGTCGGATTATCAAGTCACGACTGTATAGGAATTACTCCGCAGGCCAGAGGAGCTAATGTTGCCCAAGTACAGTCCCTGTTACATAGAATGTCTTTAATTGGAATATATTGTTATCATTGTTATTGGAAACGAACTGCTTTCTATGAAAATCCCCATGTAGATAGCAATATCAATTTCTGAATTTTTCATCTCTTTCTGCACATTCTGCTCAAGAGAAGTCACTTAACTTACTACCTTTTTGTGTGTGTCACCTGTTTAATTTTGCATTGTGAACAGTGCAGAGAACACACTGGGTTGTCCACTAAGGGCCTGTAGCAAAAGCATACAAATAAATAAAACAAAGGACACACAGGCATCTCACACCACAACATGAACTACTGCAAGCTACTATTGCTGGATAGTAGTTGCTGGATAGTAGCATTTCTTGTACCTGCTGATGAAACTTCATTCCTGCATATTGGGGGGGGGCTCTGAATTTATAGCCATAAAAACTTTCATGTAAAATCAGAATTTCATATTTTGAGTACATCAGATGTTTGCCACATAACTAGATCAAATTAGCTCATAGCTCCTAATTTGTAATGGGTAGAACGACAACAAAGCTTGTTTTGCTACATAAGACCATAAAAGTACAAACATATAAACAACTAAAGAGTAACTGAAAAGATATGAATCAGGAGATTTTTTAAAAATAATTTGTTGCAGCTAAAAAAAACACTTACAGCTACAGTGCTCTCCCCAATTAGACCTTACAGTGAATGGAGTCCTGTGACCTCCGTCTTCCATCATGGCCCTGCCCTCCTTGAGTTTAATCAGCCCAAACTGAAAACACCCGAGTGCAAGTGTGCAAGGCATTTTGGGTCGTCAGCGCATTTCTATATAAACTCTGACACTGTGAATTAAACACATGGTGGATTTTGGCTGTTTTTTTCCCTGAAAATATGTCAAGCATAGCTGTACTGACAAGCAGGTATAGCTCATTTGACAAAATGTACTGTCATGACTTGCGTAAACAAAGCTTTACAGACTGGCCATTTAGGGAGGAATGTCACTGCACACCTGAAAAGGTAGGAAGGCCACTGTGTAGCAAAATCCTGGTGCTTTATAACATTGTTTAAATTTATAAAATGTTTTCAGAAGTATGATAGTTAATTTTGACTCTGTAGTGCCCAAAATATTTAATCCAGAATGAGGATTTATAGGTAAGACAGAATGTGTCAGACACCTCTTACACACTTAGGAATGTAGCCACACCTATATCTATAAAGCTCTTCAACTACAGGTTATTAAAACAATTATTGGTATTGCACTTTAATTTTGTTTACACAGCAATGACATCATAGCCTTTTATCCAAGGCCGTGACAGCTTGTAATTTAGAGCTAAGCAGGTGTCAGACTGAGTTTCATCAGGTGTCCAGTTCACAGACCCTTCCTCTTGCCGACCCCAGTCCTGTCATGATGGATGGGCTGCTGATATGTTGCTTGTTGAGCAACACAAAGTGCCATGTTACCAGCTCATAATCCTCCCGCAAGAGCCAAAAGGAGATCATCCTCTGGTTTTATTCCCGCTGATATTTACTTATTGCTATATGCAAAATCTCGTAATTTGGATTTTATGTTCTGTAAGAAATGCTTCTGACATTAATGACCCTGCTGTTTGTCTTTGCAGATGGCCAAGGCTGGGTTTGTCCATTGCCCCAGTGAGAATGAGCCTGATGTTGTGTGCTGTTTCTTCTGTTTGATTGAGCTTGAGGGCTGGGAGCCAGACGATGATCCCTGGTAAGAAAAGCATCTTCACTTCCTGATTTCTGATTCTGATTTTTACATTCATATAAGCTTCGAGTTTCTGAAGAATGTGGTACTAGCAGTGTAGGGATATGCAGTAGTTTCAAATATGATTTTTTTTTTTTGTTGTTGTCTTTATTACTCAGAATTAAGAGATAAGCCATACCCATTTAGAGAAAAATGTAATAGACAGCACATCACAACAGAGCAGGAAAAGGAAAAACTGCAGCCTCATTACAACATTCAGTTCATGCTACAGCCATTTTTAAAAAAAATCTTGATCCGCATGATAATCTTCTGTCTGATTTTTGTTTTACAAAGGATTGTATGCTTGTTAAACTGGATTATTTAAGGATGACAAAGTACTTGTTTGCACTCAGCTGTTTTGTCTTCAATACATTTCTATCACTGCATATTACTTGACCAGGTCGGAACATGCAAAACGCTCCCCTGACTGTGGATTCTTAACCATGAAGAAAGACTTCACCGAGCTAACTGTGGCTCAGTACTATGGAATGGAAAAAGAGAGGCTCAAGATCTATCTCGTAAGTGTCCTTATCAGTGTAGACTGTATGCAGTGAAGTAACCTTTTGCCTAAATACTCCTACAGTGATTCTTCAACATTCAGCTTTGTGTTGTTTTTCTCTAGAGAAAAGTTTGTCATAAGAAGATGGCAGCAATGCGGGATGACATAGACCACACGCTTGAGAGGCTTAAATCTCAGTTGGACTCGATATGATTCTATGTATTGTTTTTTTTTTTTATGAAAGGGTGCAGCAAAAGCCTACAGTCTTTACTAAATACTTTGATGGAATGGCAGTTTAAAATATTAATAAAGTTTGGTGGATTACACTGTAGTACTGTCTTTAACCACAAGATGGTGCTTTTGCACTAAAGCGGTAGTTTTCCCACCACAGGCGCACTTTGTGGAATCCCCAATCTCGCTCTAAACCTTCACAAATGCAATCTGAAATGAAAGCCCACATTGAGCAGGATTACAATGCGGGGCTATATTCCTTCTTTTCAAACCAAATACTTACCATTTTCCTGAACGTGCCACCACCTCTACCACCCCTTTTCAAACCTTGACCCTGGACAGATGGCCTGAAGCCCCTCCTTTTCAATACCAACTGTTGCCCCAGTAACATCTGTTACATATAGGGGGACAGTGTGCACTGAGAGGGCTTGCCAGGACACTGTGTCTAACCCTGTGAGGAGAACTGAGATCTTAAGGAAAAAGTGCAGGATGCTGCAGCTGACTATGGAAACTGTGGGAAAGGTGCTCATGCAATAACAGTCCTAGAAAACTCACTTTGTTGTTTCACTAGTTGTTTAGCTCTTCAGGAACAAAGGTTTAAGTTTGTGCAGTCTTGAGATATTCACATCTTTTATAGAGCAGAAACAAAACGTGTGGTGTGTGAGTTTGATGGGAGGGTTGACTGGATAGAGAGCAGGATTAAAAGATGCGATCCCTTCTCCAACCTTCCACTGTTCTGGATTAATGTCTAATGTAACACTCTGGCCACTGAGCCCAGATCAGCTGCTTAATTCTCTTTTATCCGCTCACTGCAGAGCAAATTGCAGAGAATATTTTTAGATGAAAAAAAAAAGTAAAATATCCCTAGGTGATGTAACATTTCTAATGAAACTGTTATTCTTTAGGTTTTCTGAGCTTTCTTTCCCAATGAGGTTGTGAAATATTTTCACAATCACTCGTACTTTGCTGTTGAAATCAAAAGTATTCATTTGAGATAAAAACCAGCGTATGTGGAGAGGAACATTCACTAACATTATCAGCTAATACATCCAAGGAGTTTATTGATGAGCTGGTCTGTTTAGTTAAGTAAATGGTGGGGCTTTGCATAAGTACACAGCCTGTTTACAGTAATTGCTAATGTAACTCTAATCAGGGCTTATACCCACATCCCGTGTCAATCCACTTACATGTGTGTGTGTTCCAGAAAATGAACAAAGAGAATAGCATGGCGTGACTTCTGTCTCTGTGCAGCACAGATGTGATGGATGGGCTTATGTGTGGGAACGGTGAGAAACTGTTTTCATTTTATTGGATCATAACTAAGATGAGGGCCAGGCCTTATGTTTCCCCTCACCCCACTTTTTTTTTTTTTTTTTTTTGTAGAATAATCAGTATAAACCTAAAATCAGTCTTTAAATAGCAGCAGTCTGCATTGCACCACCATGCATTTGATTAGGTTTCTCTCAGATCTAATTAATACCCTGTGACAAGGGGTTTACACCAATGACCTCGACTGCAGTTTCCTAATTAATGAGTCTCCGCTAAACAAACTGTAAACAGTGAGTGTAGCAGATGGACAAACGGACAGATGTTGCTAACAGAAACTTTACAACCTGAGCTTTCCATCAGGCCCCATCTGTTGCTTCTTGCAACCGGTACCTCCCCTCTACCATCCTCCAATGCTTCTCCTCATCAGCATCTATCACAGAACACTGATGCTCTATACGCGGCCCTGAATTAATGACATCAGCATTTACCTTCTCAAATGACCTGGCTTAACCCTTTGGTAAACAAAGACCAAATCATGCAACATATTATCACATCAGTGCAATAAAGATGGGACTTTTTCACTATTTATCTAATGGTTGTTCTTCAACCTTCACCTACTTATGCGCTCATGAGAATATACTAAGCAAGATGAATGACTGGCATCTATAGAGGCCAGCTGACGGAGACTTCAAAGTGATTGTGAACCGAAGCCGTGTTGGTGTGTCTAAATCATGATGGATTTACTGATTGATTGCCAGAGAATAAGGACATGGAGTTGCACAGTTCCTTGCATCACAATTAGGAAAAAAAAAAAAAAGTCCTGTTTGAGTTTTTCTCCTCCACCTCTAATGTTTCTTCCATGTCTCCGGCAGCAGGGCATGCTGGCTGCCTGCTCTCTCAGACACCACGGCCCTCCTACCTTGGCTGTTTTTTTTCTTCTTCTTTTTTTTGTGCCCTGTTCCAAAGAGACCTCCATCTGTCCCTACACTCGGCTCATTGTGGTGTCCCTCAGCCCAGCAACTTCCACAATGCAGTGGGCGTGCAGAGGGGGGGGGGTCAGGGTAAACACGACAGCATCCACATCCCATTAGAAGCTCTTTAACTCCTGCACCCTAATACTCCGAGAGAACTCTGGGAGGGGAAGGTCCACCCCTTATCCTCGTGCACACAATGTCACCTTTTACACCCACTTCCATAGGTAATGAACCTGCAAGCTGCCCTCTTTCCTCCCCTTCCATGTACGTCTCCATTTTTTATCTCTCTGGACAAGCTGTTGTTTTGTGTCATTTCAGTTTCTAATCAAATTAATATAATATTTGAACTGAATTTACATGTTTTACAGGAGAATCAGTGCTGTTTTTTTTTTTTTTAAAGCGATACTAATGCAGAGAACCATCCTTGGATATTTGTTACCCTTAAGCTGGATTCATTTTATTAATGTCTTGCTAGAAAGCAGCTGATACGCTGATATTCTAATGGGATGTGATATAAAAAGTACGTCAGTTTTGGCCAGTTAATACAGTTTTATTTATTTTTATTCCCTTTCTTTCACCATGTTATAAATGACCAACCCTAATCATGAGCTTTTTAGATTACCCCGCCTCCAATCCTGCCATGTTCTCACTCCGCCAGCCTTGGCATCTTTCATTGTGTTTCTCTGTCTTTGCCCACATTTCTTTCTCTATCCATCTCCTTGGGCTTTCTTCTACCAGCTGCTCTTCCAGGGCGTCTCCATTTCGGGGTGCACCACCTTTCAACCTGGGCACCCATATCTCTATACACCCTACAGATGCAAGTGTGTAGTGTATAGTGTGTGTGTGTGCATGTGTGTGCATGTGCTGAGGCCCAAGAGGAGGAGGAGGAGGAGGAGGAGGAGGGGGGATCACTGTGTTCGCCCCAGCTTAAAGGCAGAGGGATTATCGGCACACAGACACTGATTAAAGCCTTCCAACCTCCCATGGCCCCATTAATACAATCTTAATCACAATGCTTTATCCTTCCATCTAGCTCCTATGGATCAGGACCTTTTCATTTTAGTGTGAGCCACTCTTGTTTGGCCAGTGGATTAAGTGTGCTGTGCACAGAAACTAAAATATAGGCACAAGAGAATGAGAGAGAGAAAGAGAGCCTGAGCTTCATTTTGTACTTTAAAAACTCTTAGTTTGGATTTTGTGTTTTTCGGTTTTTGTCTGTGAAATCAGCCAGGATGAATCAAAGTAATCACCTTTATGTCGCCACTGGGACTCATGTCATCAGTGTGCATATCTGCTGTATGATGTTTGCAAAATTAAAAACCAAAAAAAATGTAGGAATCAAGAGTTGGATTGCAGCAACATTCAATCCCTGGGCTGATATCTGATATGGCCTCACACTCTCAGGGGGCTGAGCTACAGGTTGCACTCTGCTGCCTTCTGCTTCAGCCAAGATGGCATTATTGAGCATGTGTTCCCCTCCCATTAGGAGGCCCCCGTGCACTTATCATAGATAAGATAAACACTTGATATGTTTGATCAAGTCTGTATAATAAAGTACTGCAAAGTTCCAATGTTCTGAAGCATATCTTACAGTATTTCACAGCAGAGTTGAAGCATTTTAACATGCTTCATATTCTTTGCATCACCAAACAACAAGTTTATCAGAAAATCCTAAACCCTAACATGAAAATTATTTGTAGATTATTGGAAATTGTTTCCATGTAACTACCAAACTTTCCACCATACCGAAATCTCTGAGACTGCCCTGCGTCTCTGTGTTTTGTAATCTTGTATCCAAAGTCAATTTACAGGGATTATTTCCATATCCACCCACTCATGTATTTGGACTCTGGAGGATAATTCACATTCCCTGCCCCCCACCGTTTTTGTGGTAACAAAACAGCAAAGACACAAAGAGGGTGTGCGCCAGCTAACTCTGCCAATACTTTCTCACAGGCCAAGTGCTTGCCTGTGTGTAAAGCTATGTGTCGTTCCCGTGCCAAGGCTGACACACAAGAGCAGAGAGGACAAACTTGTGAATGAGAGGCGAGGACCTCAGTCACCTCTCTTGCCCTTTCCTTCTCTTTCCTCAGCACACTAATTCCCCTCTCCCTTTCCCTCTCTCATCCCTCTCTCTCTCTCTCTCTCATGCTCTCACTCTCTTCCCTCTCTCTCTCTCTTTCTCTCCCCAAATTGGCCCAGCTGTCCGTCAGCCCCCCCGCAGTTCCCCCAGCTGTCTGCCCTCCCCGAGCGAGAAGCCCAACAACAATGCAGGTCACAGGTCAAGAGAAAGAACAGGCTGCGTTCACAATAGACCAGTGGCGCCCACTAAAACAATTGTTCCATTTTCTCCTCCGGTCTTTCTCCGCTGTTGCCAGAACTGGAAAAGACAAACCTTTGGAGAGGTAGCTGAAGAGGGGAGGGGGGGGGAGTCCTCCTGGACAACAGCCTCTAAAGCACCTTCCCCTTCTTACAATTGTCTAAAGGGCCATGAGGATAAACACACTTGCGCACACTAGCTCTTGTTCTCATCACTCCACCTTTGCGTCCTGCCACCCTGTTGTTTGTTTGTTTCAAGAGCCATCATGTCCTTGAACGTGATCATTAAAGTCAAAAGTCGAGTCAGTCATTAGTCGAGTGATATAAATGTGTTAGGAACCGTGCCAGCTGGAGCTAATCGGACAATAAGCATTTCTTATCTATATCTCATTTGCAAATCGCTGAAGTTTTAGCTTAAGCAGGCTTTATGACATACAGTGTTTGTTACTTTTTCTCTAAATAATAATAATAATAATAAACAATCCTCTGAACTTGCATAATTTTGTCCATATACTGAACAGTGTTTGAACAGAAAGCTCAGGCTTGTCTTGTCTTTCAGTAAATGTGGATGAATTATTTGAAAATGAGTTTTTGCCCTACAGTGTTTTGGCATGAGCAAGATGGGAAAATGGGACATGTGTGAGAGAAAGCCAGCGATGGAGGTTCAGAAAAGCCTCTGTGACATATTCACCTGTTCCCCAGAGCTGTTTTCCCATGGCCCACAACAGCCTCCCGCCTGACCTGATAGAAACCCCAGAGCAAGCCTTTGAATGACATCACACACACACACACACACACACACACTGCAACAGATCTCTATTACCAGACCACAAAGTACTCTTTTATCCAACAACTTAGTTTTGCACATTTCCATTTGTTTTGATAGGAGTGTCCCTGTGTTAGCTGTGAAATGATTCAAAGCAACAAGGAGCACAATTGTTTTTCTTCAGTTTAAAACACCATTTCAGCTGCTTTTTGTTGTCTTTGTGCACTGGAGTTTAATATATAACGTGCATTCATGTCCAAACTTCTGAGAAATGTTCTCAAGTTAGTTGCTAGAAACCTGCATGTAATTATTGATATTTTATGTGCATGTTCTGTAAAATAGCTGAAACTGTGAGTAGAAGTAAGCCTTAGTGTGAGGTATGAGCTGCTATTGATGCACATGTTAAAATGACTGCCACAACCAGGGCTTGATTTGGATTTTGTTGTGAAATTGTCTTCTGATTTGTGGATTACTGGGGAAAAAATAGTGATTCTTACTGCCATTAACGATGTGGCAAATGCAATTTGAAACTGCAAAAAGAAGTCAATTTTTAAAGAAAACTGCACAATGACTTAATATTTAGTAGCATCATCATTAACTAATGTAGTGTAGCTGCATAGATTTTTCTGTCGAGCTGAAGTTGAAGTGTGGGATGTTAACAGGATAAGACACACGGCACACATTGTTACTATGGAAATAGCATATAATATAAGAATATTTATTCAATTAAGTGCGAAACAGCAAAATATTAACAGTACAGTATGACAAAAAAAAATATGTGACACCAAATGAACAAGTACCTGAAAGATCTCAAATAAATAAATTAAATACAGTACAGCTACCAGTGACTGGCAACAATCAAAGAAGACAATGAAACAAAAACTGTGCTGAGAAAGATATATAAAAAGAAAAAGGACAGGACATTATCAAAATAAATATTAAATACAGACATAAATAAATGCATTGCTTTTCTTAAAACGAGGAGGGCATTGGCTGCAGGCCTCTGTGCACAATTTAAGCTGGTTTTGATCAGTAGTTTTCTGTTCTGTAGACCAATGTTCTCATGTTTTGTTCAAACGCTCTAAGCATCTGAGTAATGCTTCAGCATGGAGCTCTCATTTGGTAAACTAATCTTTAATTCCGCTCTTCAACAACTGAGGGGGCAACATGTTAAGAAATCATTGTAATCCAAATATCAACATATCATCAGAACAAAACAAAAAAAAAGAGAATAAATAAAATGATAAATGCCATGGGTGCATGTTTGTATCAGGTAGATTGAGTTGAGGTGATGAGTCTCTCTCTCTGAGCATTCAGTGCTCTCCCAGAGTACTAGACAACATAAATGCAAACCACTTTCTCTATACAGTCAGTACCATGATCATCATTTTTACAGCAGTTTATACAGGAGCAGTGCTTCTCCTCTGGCCAGTTTCAGAAGAGTCACTCACTGGTTCTGTCTCATTTCAGATGGTGCCCATCTGAGAGGCGACCAGGTGAGAGGGAGCGAAGGAGTCAAAGGCCACATCTAGGGGCAGCTCGTAACGAGAAGGCTGAAAGAGAGGGTGGCCCTGAGGCCCCCCCGGAAGGCTGCCAGTCGTGGAAGCGGGGTAATGGTGGGACGAGAGGTAGTGGGCATGGTGGCTGGTGTGGGGTGTGTAGTTCCTCTCTGACTCATGGGGAGAAGGCTCCTGCTTCAGGGCAAAGTTGCCACTGATGCTGAGGGGGGGAGTCAGTGGCCCGTCGTACGGCGGGGTGCCGCTGCTGCACTCGTTAGGGGAGGGGTTGTCATATGCAGGCCCCTTGAATCCCTTCATATGAAGGAGGTGGGATGCCTCCAGGGAGCCGTAGGGTGGGCTGGGAAGGCCTGGGGATGGGTAGCTGAGGGGATGGCCAGCCATCACACCTCCCACCCCCGGGCCTCCACACTTTTCGTCCAGCTTGTTAAGAATCATTGGAGAAGGTCCCAGCTGCAGGCAGCCAGCCACAAGGTTACTGGTGGGCTGAGACAGGCCTTTACACAGCATCTCCACAAACCCATGGCTCTCTGTGGACTGGCCGCTCTCAAGCACCTCCGACAGAGCCCAGATGTAATTGCGGGCCAGTCGTAGAGTCTCAATCTTTGACAGCTTCTGTGTCTTGGAGTAGCAGGGCATCACTCTGCGCAGATTATCCAGAGCATCGTTCAGGCCGTGCATACGAGAGCGTTCTCTGGCGTTGGCCTTGATCCGCCGGGCACGAAACCGCTCCTGTCTAGCTTTGGTCATCTTCTTCTTCTTAGGACCTCTCCTTTTAGGAGCCTGTTCTCCATTTGGTCCAATCTCCTCCTCATCATCCTCCTCCTCTTCTTCCTCCATGTCCTCACTACCCAGTTCTCCGCAGGAGTGCATGCGGCCCCCTACGGTCAGGCCGTGGCGACCCCTCATGTCTGGGCTTTCATCTCCATCCTGTGAGCTGCCATCGTCCTCCAGCCAGCCGAGGGAGCTCACCAGCTCACTCATGTCCCCACTCTTCCCAAACGGTTTGGTCATCATTTTGATCTGAAAGAGCAGAGAACAAAAAAAATGGTCAGCATCTATAAACTTCATCCAGTCTGTAAATGTCAGTGCACAATGCTGCTCCCCAAAATGCACATATATACTTTTTTTTTTTTTTTAATGACTAATGAGCGACACTAACTAGAAGCAGCTGCTGACAACACATGTGCCATAAAATACAGAATGGGAGCTTTGGTTTCAGCACTGCAGTGTGGACAGCTCACCCATCTCCCTCAACAGCCAGTTTCTCTGTCCTATCCAATATTTGAAAGAAAGCATGTAATTATTTAGAATTACATAGTGATATTAAAGTATACATGGCTATTTTTAGCATGAATGCTCCCCTGCTGTTATGCCGTAGTCGTTGCAGAGACGCTGTCAATCTGGGACACGACGGGATTTACTCAGCATATAAAGCTCAAAGATTAAATAGGCAACATACAAATCAACAAACATGTGGACAAACCGCCCACATACTGATCATAACGCTACAAAGCAGTACATTTATCGATAATTTATTTTTTATTTTTAATTTTTACCTCATGTAGAGCAGTTATACAGAGCCAAACCCTTAATTTGAATGAATTAAATTAATATATTGCTATTTTGTATATTCTTGTTAAGTGAAACCCGGACAGAAGACTTGCTATTGTTTTGGGGGGGAAAAAACTGCCCTAGTTAATTATTGTGCACTAGTGCGTAAAAGTGGGACAGATTACTGTAATTTATGAAATCAGAACTTTACGCACGCAATTCTGTTGTGACTACACATGCAACTGAACATAAAAAGATCACTGCAAGTGTAAGACATTAGTTTTAGTTTGTTGGAAATATTGTTAAATTTAAATAGTATAAATCAGTTTCAGAGATTTTTTTTCTCCATCCGTTCGAAGGAATGCAAGTGTCTGCGCTCGACTAAGTGGCTTAAATGTAGTTCTCATTTAAAATTAGGAGTCTTTAAACTTTTTAATTAAGTTGGATCTAAAAATTAAACAAATCTGCAAACTCACCTGTTTGGATTTAACGCTCGCTTTGCGCAAAGCAAGAGAAAATCTGGCGAGTTTTCCAAAAAGACTACAGCAAACTGAGTGATAAGTCCAGAATCGCTGGGTGTCTTTCTTCGCGCATCTGCCAGTGTCCCCCAACTCTTGGTGCTCCTTCAGAAAGCCATGGGTGAGTCTGGAACTTTCATCTCCAAATGGCAAGACTGGGCTGATTTTTTTCGCTTTTTAGCCGGACAGGCCCCTCCTTCCGCCGCCCCACCCACCATCAACTCATCCAAAACGCGCGTGGCGGGCTCGTGACCACAAATCCACCCCCAGCAAATGTGTAAGGAGCAGACAGGGAGTGTGCGCGCTCGGGTGCACGTGTAGCCAATTCTGCATTTGTAAATCACGGGGGTCTTGAAACACTGAGAGGGCGGACTTGTTCTGGGGTCAGAAAATGCGCACACAGTGGAAAACACACATGGTCAACATAAATAGAGCTGAAGACACGAGATGTCTATGATATATATTTTTTTTAAAAACCATGCTGAAGTTTATAGTAGAATAAAGATTGGGATACATTGGGACTTGCCAGTTTTGTTTTGTTTTTTGTTGTTGTTTTACTTTTTTACTTCCCAGGTCTTACAGTTCTTATTAGCCAAAAATGATCTAAACAAGAATGACATGTAGACCATTAAAACTTTTGTTTCACTCTGATGTCAAACTTATCTTAGACTTAGTGACACATTATTTGATAGAAATTCCAACTGTGCTGCCACAATGCCACCGACCTACAGACATTTTTACAACTTTTGGTGGAAAACCGGATGGATGGATACTTTATTCAAATCCCTTGGAGAATTTCAAAGTATCCAATACTGTACTCCACATTTGGTGGTAGAGGACCCAGTGAAGTTGCAAGAAAAAACGGAAGGTGCTGGTACAATTTAAGAAAAAAATATTAAAAAAAAAAAAGTCTAAACAATAATAAACTTATAGATTTAATACCTCACAGCAGAAAATGGATTCTGTCTTTCTCACATCTGGTTACCTCAATCATTTTTATTTCTGTCTTTATTTTTCTGGTTGGCTTCATGCCACAGAATCTGACTTGCCACAGATGCCAAACTGTTTTTATGCTGCAGCCACATTCTGCAAAAATCGGACCTTTTGCCAAATTTGTACTCATTAAACCTTTGTCTATGTGTATAACCTACATCCCCACACTGGGAAATTGATCAATTAAAAAAAAAAACAACACACACACACTTTTTTTTTTTGGCTGTAGTGTGTGTTAACCATGTTAATCGATTGTCTATCTGTTCATTAGTCGGTTGGATTAGGCTTTTTCTACTTAATTAAGCACAGTGTAGGCCTGGTCCTCGCTGACTTAAGAGACGCTTTTCCTTGTGTGCGCATTTAAGTGATTTTGACAGCTTGGTGTGCAGAGAGCAGGTGTGTGCGTTGTTCAACCAGTCTCTCAATTGTTTGCTTCCATTTTTAGCGTCATATTCCGCCCCAGAGGATTATAGGCTATCTGATTATTGAATCGATTGGCGCAATGATGGAGACACGAATAGGGGCTACTTTTTTTTTTTTTTTGGTAGACTTAAATCCGTTTTGACAGTTATATTGTAAAAGAAATGTGCTGCAATGCGATATTGTAAAGTTGGTTCACTTGCAGTTCCATTTTTCTGTAAAGATAGAAGTTTAGTTAAATAGTTTTTTGTTTGGTGGGATGAAGGTTCATCAACCCATTAAGAGTTAACATTTCAGCTCAGTAGAACGTTTAAACAGATTTATACGGTCTTTGTCTTTTAATACACTAATCGTGCGACAATATTGATCATTTTTGCGCACTTTGGACCACAAATGCCGCGGCATAATAAACGGCCGCCGGTGCTCGTGCGTGGCGCGCCGCGGCTCAGTGGGGGTCTTTTGTCATCGCTCCCACTGACAGCCGGGGTCTCGCGAGCCGCACGTGCCCCCGCATTGATCCCATTGTGCGCGCTATTGCGCACAGCTGTGCTCGCGACTGAACTTTTTTTTTTTTTTGCCAACCGCTCCACGGGCTCTGCGTGTTTTTTTTTTTTGTACGTGCGCGATGTTTAGGCTGTTGTTTGCGCGTCGAGGAAATAAGATACAGTCACGTGGCCGATCGGCATCCTCGCGTAAAAACCGACACTTATCTAACGATTTATTGGACGCAGCCGATAGCAGATGGTTGAATATAGGAAGCGTTGGGGGTCGGAGGGGAGGTGGGGGCATCTGTTGCTTGGAGCCTCACGCGTCACTCGCCCGATCGTGCAGAAACGGTATTCATGCACCTCTCCAACGGTCCCCCATCGAGTCCTGGTCAGCGCGCTGGCCATAAAGGCGCGTGGACACAGAAAGGATGAGCCTCGGCCGTTGTTTGTGTGTGTGTGTGTGTGTGTGTGTGGGTGACTAATATGAGGCTCCCCCAGGTACATGCACTTCTACCCCCCCTGCAGATACACTCCCCCTTCTGTCCCATGAGTGTGAGCATGGCCTCGCCACACCTGCAGCCTGCGTGGGGAATTGGAGCCTCGCAGTCTCCCACAATCACCGTCGGTTTCCCAAATGACTGAGTGACTAACGGAAAGGGAATTGCCCTGCTCCCATTTCAGCACTAACATAGATAGTCAACCTTCCGGAAGAGGTCATGGTGAACACATCTGAGCTGAACCAACTTTTGATGAGTTTGCATGATTTAAACCCCGGCAGTCCAGATTATTTCTGTTTTAACAAAGTTACACAGTCCGTTACTGACTTGACTTGCTCCCAAGAACAAGTGTATATGTGGGAAAATGTACAGTACAAAAGGCTGTTAGTATGATTTAGCTTTTAGTGCTTGTGTTGAAAAATAAATGGCACAAGCTGCCCAAGAAAACAGTTTAAAGATATGACCAAAAGAGTACCAGCCTTATATCAGCTATTTAAGTGCTGTTGTTGCTATTAATGGGGGTAACCCCTCTCCTTACAAAAAACACTGCCACAAGTGAGTTGTCTAGCGCTCCTGTCCCCTGGGACTCGGAGTGGAATGGGAGGGATTCGTGCACTGTGCTGACAGATGGGTCCTTGTTCCTGTCTTTTTCTTCATCTCTATCTCCCTCTCCCTCTTTTGCTGCAACACAGACACACTCACACACACCAAGACTGCACGAATACAATAGGAATTAAAGCTCTACACACATGCTCCCTGGTCCGCTCCTGAAAGCTGAGCCCCTTGTAGTGATCATAAAAGATGGAGGGAGCTTGGATTTGCGAGAGGGCTTGGCGTGCTAAGGAGTGGGGGGTGATGTGGCTCAGGGTGGTGAGGCTAGAAAAGATAAAACTGTATTGTTGCCAAACTATAAAAAAAAAAAAAAAGTTTGGCATTGCACGGAATTTGCATTTAGTCGAATACATTTTAATGTCTTATCTGTAATGCTTTTGAGCATTTTCAGCAAACATTTCCTGTGCATGTGCACTTTATCCGACTGTTTGTAAGTTATTTTATTGCTACGCTTTACCATAGTGGTCGTGTGTGTGTGTTAAGAAGTCCCAGGGCTCACTTCTCTCCATTTGCTGTTCATCGAGGCTGAATGTGGTCACATACACAGCAGGCTTTCCTAAGGGAGGGTCTCACAGACCTACTGACACACACATACACACAGTTCTGAACTTTTAACCTCAGTTAAATCTCTTAATGAGACACGACTCTTCACCATTGCCTCATTTTACAGTCTACTTTTAAAGACCTTTTCCTAAAATCAAGAGTGTCCTTCTCTAAATCAAGCTATATTATAAATGATGTGTAAATAGAAGCGTAGAGTTGTAAGTTTTCACACTGTTCCAGCTGCAGCCCACTCAGGATACATTATACCTCTTCCCTTAAACACACACATGGTACATGATAGCTGTAGAGTCAAGGTGTGTGTCTAAATTAATGCCCTACAGACAATTAGATGGTTATCTTATTCTGCTTGTGTCAGAATATAATCCCTTGTTTGACTTCACACCACCATATTTATGGCAGGGGGTAATGGATTGTCATAGCCATAAAACTATGATGTCAACAACTTAGAGTCTGCCGAATCACAAAGTGAATTTTGATAAGATCTAGCAGCATTTCATCTCGGCAATATGAGCAGATTGTCCGCAGCTTATTCCTCTTCCTTTGGGCTAATGGATTTGGAAAACATTCCAATCGAGCAGAAATGTGGCTACAGAATGGGAATCAGGCCTGAGGGCAATTCTCACTAAGTGGGGAGAGAGCCATTAAACAAAGGTGCCTGTGGTTTCATATTCAGGATACTTTACAACCTCCGTCCCAGGACATCAACAGTGTTTTTGGGTGTGCTGTTAGAGGGGGCAGAAGAGGAGGGAGGGGGGGGAGGATCCATCTGCCATGCTGCCGGTCCTCGGGGAGATGGGCATATCCCAGGGGTGTTTTGGAGAGAGAGGGTCTGAAAGGATTACACCCAACCACTAATCAAGGACGGTAATCTGTGGGCCCCCATACAAAATCCCCTCCGATCCAAACAACAATTTGGGATAGAAGATAAAATCTGAGCATACAGACACATCTAACGGACACTGAACAACCTGAGTAATACAAGGAAAAATACAGGTGATTTTTAATTGGGAGAATCGACTGCGGAAGGTGTGATTGGCAAAGAGCCATCGTGTGTCTGTGATCAGGTGCAAGTGTCCCACAAGTGGCCTTGTCTGAATCCCAGTGTGACCATTATGCAAATACAGCAACTAGACAAGCAACATAAATTTGTCTAACGGATAGGAGCACTTTTAATCAAATCCAAAAGGTTTTCCTTGAATTGCATTTGGTGATAATGGCGCAAAATAGCAACGTTTTGCTCAATATCTACAATTTAACATTTACAGCATGAAATTTTTTAAAATAAACCATTTTTATTTTATTCTTTTTAAAGGAAACTAGGGTTTGTATAGCCTTCAAGATGAACTTCTAACTGCTGATTTATCACAAGGTGAGCCCTGCAGAGTAGTAGTCCCTTATCCTAATACTTTGTCACAGCAGGGAGCCACACAAGGTGCAGCTGCAGAGCTGTTATCCTGGCAGGTTTCTCCATCCGGTGAAAGAATAGCAGGGAATCAAGTTGCCACTACTTTCAAGGTCCCCTGTCAGTGTGGTTTTGATGTTTTGGGCCTGGGTGGGGTTGTGGATCTGCTAGCGGTGGGTTTAAAGCTCCACAGGACTATAGAAGAAGCTGCCTAATGATGGTGCCAGTCCTCCAGGGCATAGGGAACGGGAGCATCCTGGCCTGCACCTCCTCTACCTCCTGCAGAATACCCACTGGCTAGGCAGCCTCTAAGCTCCCTATCCCCATAGCCTCATTGTTTAGTGGGCCCGGCACTGTCAATATTAAGCCTCGCTAATGTGATCTAGAGGCAGCTGGAGCAGCCCCGATTATTACCATGACACAGCCGACCGAGGGGTGTAATATCATTAAAAATAAATCAGGTGGTTTGGAGATTTGCTGTAGCAGGGGGGACTTTGAATAGCATTAGGTGGGAGAACTGCCATAATTTCATTAGTCAGTTGGGGCACCTCAGTGAATCTGTTGAAACATTTCCTTTAAGTTGGAGTAATTGAATTTGCCTTTACAACACTCCACACAAAGAGGAAGGTAGAGGAATTAATGATGATAATTTTCCCAATTAAGTGTCTAATAATTTAGAATATTAATTTCAGACATGCAGGCGGACACCTGGATATCATAATAGGGTTATATCTCAATTTCTTAACCACAGCATATACTGTAGTCCTGATAATGTATTTCAAAGAAGAGACACAGGATATGTCTGAAGTTATTATTAGCCTCTTGCGGTGGATTATTGTTGGAAATGATGAGGAAAACGTGAGGCCCTGGTAATCTTCTTAAACTGTTTGACACTGAGCTGTCTGCTCGGCAGACTCATCAGCAATCAGCTGGCTGGTGAATAGGCTGACAGAATCTATTAGCATTTCAAAAAGATTTCAAAAAACCCCAATAAAAAATATATTTTAAATTATTCCCTTTATTGTTTGATCAAAACCTGCCAAAATTCGTATTATTTTAATACAGGCTTGGTGGGATCACTTTGTTCTTGGTGTGTTTTTTTTACTTCGTTTTTGCATGTTCGATCCGCTATTAAAGCACCAGCAGTGCCGTTGGTCTCGCAGCGAGGGTCTCACGTTTCTATTGTTTTGACGCACAAGACCCATAAACGGCGATTTCAAGGCCCATTGAGCGCGCGATGGATTGTGCCCGAAATCCGCAGACGAGCGGAGCGCAAAGATCATTGGCTGAGCGGGTGGAGTGACGCCAGAAGTTGTAAATCTGTGTTCCGATTGTGCACAGTGACGTTGAGTTTAATAATTAAACACACACACACACACACACACACACACACACACACACACACAGACAATCACTCCGATAGATAGATAGATAGATAGATAGATAGATAGATAGATAGATAGATAGATAGATTATCTCTATATTTCCTTTTAAAAAATATGTCCTTTATATCATAATTTGCTGCTTGTGACTGCCCTGCAATTCAGAGAACTGAATATTTTGCGGGTTTTCTGAGGGCAAAAGCTGGATGAAGTTGTGCGTCAAGTCCTCCTGTTGTTGTGTAATAGTGACACCTAGTGTTACCCTTTGGGACAACACGCAGTATGTACTACAGTGGCAATAAAAAGTAATCACCCTCTTGGAACATTTCCCCTTTTATTGCTTTCCAATATTGAATTATGGTCAGTATGATCAATCCAATTGAGAGTTTATAGCTGGATTTGAAAAGGGGCTGTTCGTCATCCAGATGTGCAAAGCTGATTAAAATCCATCCATACAAGCTTAATGCTGTAATTGTGTTTAACCCTATTCAGGACTTTCATGTTGTCATACGTAGAAGGTCTTTCGGAGTCCACTGGACCCCAAGAAAGAATATGAGCAAAATATTTGTTGGTATTCATCACACACTTTTACACTATGCTAATTTTCTAAAAGGTTGATGTATTTTTGGTTCCAAATACATGACAAATGTCCCTCTTTTTATATTTAAAAAAAATAAATCTTAAAAAATAAAACATTAAAAACAATACCTGTCACCTAAACCGAATGGCCAACAGACCCCAAAAGTCCTGAATAGGGTTAAAGGTGCATTTACTAAACACTGACTTGAAGGGGGTGAATGCTTATCCAGTTTATTGCTTTACATTTTATATTTTTACTAAGTCAACATTACTTTGTAGAAGTTCATCTTCACTGTGACCTAAAAGAGGCTTTTTTCATTTTTTGGTAAAATCATCTCCAAAAAAGCTGAATTAAATTGACAGTGCTACCAAAATACCAGAATGGGGGGGGGAGTCTTACAATTACAATTCATTTAAAAAAGGAGGGGGAAAAAAGTCAAAATATAGAAGTATTATCAGCAAAACTACTTATATTATCAGCGGTAGCAGTTCTTTTTATGCTGCAGCGTCTTGATCCTGCCACTGTTGTATCACTCGAATACATTAACTGACTGAAAAGGATCCACCGAAAAAGACAAAGGACATAAAGGACATTTATTCTAAAGGAATCTACACTGAACCACAATATAGATACATCATGCAAATGGTCTTCTTTTCCGTGTGACAGATCCTTGAGTACTGAGTTAGTCCACATCCTAGTCAAATGTAGCTTTGAAGGACAATGATCAGATAGAGAGCACAGACAGTATAATGACCAGTGTCCAAAAAAGGCCACCTTCCAATGCATCTTTATTGAAACGACACAATGCTGCAGCCGACAAGAAAAAGATAACAACAGGCTGTTGGCCTGCTGGATGCTGGCATGTCAGTGCGGGCCATAGTCAGGCACCTGAATGTCCACAACTATACCATTTGTCTGTTTGTTTCATATAACACAGTGCTGTACGTCTGACAGTCTTCCTCATATTGCTCTCGATGGAATGTGACATTACGTGATCTTGTCACCCAAAATGTCTGTCAACATTGCCAAGCCCTTTAAGAAAAGTAGGACAACACTCCACATGCCCACTATTTTACAAACCCTGTGTGTTTCAAATGTGTGACTTGTTACTGACTTGTCATTTCTGGTGTCAAGCTGCCCATCATCGTTTCTAATATTGTGCATTCTTTGTTGTTTTGTGACATTCACATGTTGTTGTAGACATTCTGGGTGTCGGAACAACAAATACCACCCTACGGTACAAAGAACGGATAGAGTTTTACATGCTACATATATGTTTTTGCTCACAATACTACGAACTACATGATTGGCTATTAATGAGACACAATATTTGTTGTTTATAATACTAAAATGATTCCTCTTCCAATGCCTCTTTAGAGCGAGTTCGCGAACATCTGGGTGATGTGACACAGAAACCCTCTCAGTGCTGCCATTTGCTATTCTCACACACGCACACACACACACACACACACACACACACTTCTGACCCAAATAAGAACGTGTGCTGGGAGTCAGCAGAGCCTGGTTATTTCTATATCTGTCCTCTTTTCATTCAACACTCGGGCTTTTATCTCCACTCCTCCTACGCTTTGCTTCACAAATTCACACACAACTCCATACATCCACCTCTGCCTCATCCACCTGCTGGTCCCTGAGTATCATCAGCATCATAAACCTACCCGCCTCCTCCCTTTCCTGCACACCATACCAACAACTAGCACACTTTACTTCACAGCTTGATATTTCCTCTCAGCAGCCTGCTAGTGCAGAGTTCTGACACAGAGTTTAGGCTGTTCAGGACATTAGGAATGGCTCCCAAAAGAGAACCCTCAATTAAAAAGTCTCCTTCACCAGTGACCCAGCCCAGACTGGGTCCTCCATACCCCTGCATGCCTGCAGCTCCTGCAACTCCAAAGTCGACTCCAGAGCAGAAGCCCAGGATGCTGCGTCCTTCGGATTCTCCGTTTGACCCAAGCACTTTGGAGGTGAGTGAGCTAACTGCAGTATATATTTCTGTGACAAAGCTTATGTGGGGCATTCATACATTGTGACTATATTTAGAAATCGCAAGTCTAGTCTTTTTTTACATCTAAAGTATCGCTTCGTACTCTTAGCCATTATGTTAACCTCAGTGACTGATACACAATAGTGGCCTATTATTAGATGTAGAATAAAACATCACAAGATGTGATTCAAAATCTCTAAGAGCATTTGGAATGAATCTTATATAATAATTTTGAAGCAAAGTTAAACAATCTAAATTGTCCGCATCAGTCTGGAATGAATGAAGCTAAGTAGAAAAATAGGGCACTGAAAGTACAGCTGGTTGTCAGTCAGTCAGTGGCCTCCTTAGGGAGCGAGAGGCTGCTTCCTGCCATGCTATGTGCTATTTCTTTCATTGGAAAGGTGAAGCTAGTGAATTAAGCGACTGCTTCTGAAGGCCATCACACCAGTAATTTCTACCAGAAGCTAAAACAACACAAAACTCAAAGTTAGCAAACTGTCATTTTTAAATAGTATAGAAATTTAGAGGTTTTACTTGCCCCATTTTTCAAAACTTTAAACTACTTGCAAAGAGAATCAGCATTCTTATATTACAGTCATAAGGCCTTGAGCATAGAGCATGAGGTAGTTTAAAAGCTGGCCTTATTTTGTCCAACAATTTACAGACTGAGTTGTTCACAATACGTTCTATCAACTGTTTTTCTATAATAGCATATCACAGCTAATTCAGTGCAGAGCTTGTAAAGAATTACAGTTTTATTTGCTGTAAAATACCCTGAATGCAATACAGCAGCATTTCTGTTACAGAATAGAATTTGAGAGATCTGTGTTAAAAATAAAAAGTCTCTATATGTTAAAAAGAAACATGAACCAATATCACCATTAGTTAATTTGCATATTTTTAGACTTTATAAATTATTGTGTCCTCTTAATTTGAGTCCCGTTCCATCAAACCTTTGAATGACTGGATATCAAGTCTTAGTATATATAATATAGGAGCTCTGCAAACCAAGTAGGCACATTCAGCAAAATCAAAATACTACCAGAACATTATTAGTCCAAACCATCACAAGCTTATCAGACCAAATGCATGCATAGGTTAACTGGATAGAACATTTCTAAATAATGTAATATGTGCTGAAGAATATTAACTTCTCAAATTAATAATGCCCCATATTAGAGTTTGCAATAATCTGTCTTAGCCTGGTTGTTGCTTAAGCTTTGCTGCCATCCTTGTGTGCTTTGCTGCATGTACTGCATGGTTTTGTGGAGTGAGGCTGTCCCATTTAGCCTGTGAGGATATGTGGGCCATGTTAAGACACCCTCTTCTGCTCACAGTGGGATTATAGACATGACAGTAGGACAGACCTCCTTCTGGGCAAAGACATTACTTTGGCTGGGCTGTAAAGAGATGTGGCATCAGACCCTGATCTCACTGGCCTCAAGTAATCCATCATTCCTGCATGGCCAGACACCCACCTCCTTAATGCAAAGCCTGAGCAAAGTCACTCAGTGCAATCATGCATTAATTCTGAGGTCAAAATCACCAAAGTCAGACACACACTACAACGAGACAAACATCCTTTAAACATCTTAAAATGAATCTCTCAGTCACAAAGAAAGAAAATATGTTGAAAAATATTGTTAATTTAAAAAGTATAGTAAAATAAAAGTATTGACTCAAAAAAGTCAGTGTTAGTGCGTTAGGGATCATTATTTTTATATCACACTTGTGTAAGTTCCATACTACACAGAAAACTGGCTGATGTTACAAAATAATGCTTGTAGGTCCACATCTTAAACTCAGACGTAAGGTGAGCACACAGAAAGTTTCCTTCTTCAGCAGACAAAATGTGAAACAACCATCTACTTTCAAAGTCTGAATACGTCATGCTACTCAAGCAACTAAGCCAGGTCTCTGTAAGCGATCGATCCCCTCCTGCCTTAAAACAGCTTAACCGTAACTCTGCCCCATCAGTGTAAATCTGTGAAGTCACTGCCTCTCTCTCCACTTGCTACAGCTCAACCACACCTGCTCAACTATGACCTTGTATATAAAACAGCATATGTTAATTGAGCAAAAAAAAAAAACAGAGGGGTCTTTAAACCTATGAACTCCAAAACCTGCTTGTGTATTTGAAAGGCATGTTGTCATTTTGAAAATAAAGCTTCAAAATCACTCCATTTATCAACCAAAAACTGTAAAAGCAGAAATAATCATCACTTTTCAGCTGTTCTGTGCCATGGAGTTCCATCAAGAAATTGCGATATTCCTTAAAAAGCACTTTATTCTACATGTCTCTTTTGCAAAGTTGCCAAATTTAAGCCGTTCGCACGAAACAGATTCCGCAAAAAAAATTAATTCTGACTCCTTAGCGCAACCATCAACTCATTGGTGACTCAGCTGCAACCAAACAAAATCTGACAAACACGCAGGGACTTTTCGGCTGAACTGCAGGCTGTGTTTAGACAGAGCAGATAGAAGACAAATATATATAAATGTATAAAAAACTTGGTGGAATGTTGGACATGGTTATTCCAGGTATTTTTTTGAAATGAATAATCAATTACTATGTGAAGTGCTATGAGAAAACACATGTTATGAATTGGCACTGTATAAACTGAATTGACTAAACTGAATTGAAATTAATTCCATTGGTGTGAAAAATGAGCCCACAGGAAATGAAAATGTGACAGAAACTACTTCAGGTTCAGAAGGTTAACCATCAATAAAAGGACAGAGGGAGCAGCATAAGTCACTTTTCAGCCTCCCAGAAAGGTTTAGGCCTCCTTAAATTCAGATTTATCTCTTAAGTATCACTGTCATTTACATCTCGATCATGAAAGGAATGGATGGCAGGTTTTAAGACCTACAATCCACGTACTGTATCTCACAAAGCATACCTTGAGCTTTGTTTCTATATATGGAGTTGCGCCTACCCTTCTGCTGGGACGTCGGCTGTGCGTGCTGTGCGTGATGACGTAAGGTTGCAAGGGTTTCCTCACCCTGCCCTTCTGCTCGAGCCGTCACATTCTTCGGTTAGCCGTCACCTCGGACACACCTCAGCCAACACAGCCATGGTGGGTTTTTTCGTTGCACTCGACTTAGCTAGCTTTGCCACCGTTGTTGTGCAATTAAATCTAAGCGTCAGTGTTTCAAAAATATGTTTTAGCTTTGCAAAGATATTCAACTACTCGTAATTATCTGAATTGACTCTCCGGACGCTAGCGGAAGTGTAACTTTTGATAAGCTAACGTTAGCTTGTACGGTACATTAAGTTAATAGTTAAGCTAAATAATGCCACTAACGTACCTTCGTGTACATTAAACGCTACTGAATGTGCTATAGTTGAAGAATGTCTTTTTAGAGTAAGTCTAACTAACTAAAAATTATATCCAGGAGCCATTGAAGTTAACCCGAGCTAGCTTTGCGCAGCAAAAGGAACCATTTTCATGTAGCCTAATTTCTTTTTGAACAGTCTGACTTCTCAGAAGATCAAATCCTCGGTGAGTTTTTGATTTGTGTTGTGACATTCTCATTATATCCCGCCTGTTTGGCATGCTTTCATTCTTGCTTGTTTCAGATGACACTTTGCCCCGTATCTCCACTTTCTCTGCTCTATAGTGGCCTGTCGCAGTAGTCGTGGTTTTAGGCTATAGGTTTTCCTTCTTTGTTTCCTTACTGTTTCATCACTTTCCCACTTGATACTGCTTGTCCTTTCCAGATTGAATTTAACCTGGATCAGATTCATGGTAAGTCAGTGAGAAGGGACCGCCTTGCACAGATATGTTGGCTATCTCGGCGTGTTTAGGGTGTGAACTGCATGTCGGTTTTGGAACCAAACTTGTTGTAAATGTGAATGCGAGCAGCTGTGCATCGTTGTTTAATACGTCAAAATCAGTCATATTGTGCACATAACGTGATAATAATTACCAGCTTTGACGTGTGTTGCAGTGTTTTTTTTTGTTTGTTTGTGGTCAGTTACCAGTTTTTATTAAGCTAAACATAGCCAGAGCGTTCATCTGTTCCCATAAGTCTCGTTCTGTTAGTCTGTAGGCACTCCTGGTTTTGTCAGTTTACCACAAACTTTGCGTGTTATCTTCCAAGTAGCTCATCTCCAGTGTGCCCATTTTTGGTGCTGGGTAAAGTGGTGGATGGTTTTTGTCCAGGGACTAGTCTGTTTAATCACTGCTGACATAATAGGCCATCGCTTCTCTCACTCTCCTCCTACTTTCCTCCACTCCTCTAATACCAAATATGGTGTTGGGAAAAGTGCTCACAGGCCAGAAGGGAAGAGGCACATTCCTCAGAACAGGAAAAAACTCCACAACAGTGCCTGAGCTTTTTTGGTGAATAGTTAGTCCCATAACATTAGGAACAGCCTGTCACTCAGATATTACATAACCCACGTCCAGGTCTCCCTTATTGCTCGATCTTTGCTAAGCTTGTCTGTTAAGCTTAACTAGCATGGCCGCTGTTGGATCAAAACAATCGTGCTTATTGACAGATGATAAAGCCCACATAAACAGCAAGGGAGGAAAAAAAAAGCTCAATACTTGTTAATACAAATACAAATTAAGAGCCTCAGGTACCTCACAGGCTTATTGACTATGCAACAGTCGTGTAAAATATTGATGTGTGAAGCAGGCAAGCAGAAGTGGTGTCAGATGAAGCTTTGTCAAGCTTTGGATAAAAGGAAGAAAATGTTCCGAGACACCTTCCAGACCGTTCTGAATGACAGACTATGGCGGAATCTGGAAAAGCGACCAACTAAAACACTTTCAACTGCTAACATACTAATCTTTTTTTTGTTTGTTTTTTTTAAACCACAACGACAAGTTATTACTGGTATTACTGGCTTGATTGACATGAACTTTACTTGAGAAATGTCGCTGCACAACAACCCTTATATGTTTGATATTTTTTCAAATGATGTAAAATTGCTTAAAATTTTACAGGTTTGAGCTTGTTAAAACATGTACCTGCTTTTCTACATCTTATATCAGTGCCCCATGGGTTCCTTTCAACATTTGGGAACACAAAATAAACAGTAAGAACAAGGACAACTTTTGGAATATTGAGTGTAGAATACACATCCCTTACTGTAATCTAAAGTTCAAAATAAAAGTATTCATTGCAATGGATTCATCCTGTGTTAAGTGAAGTGCTTCTAAGGACGTTTTGAAGCATTTTAGTGTTTACGTTATAGAAGAAATGTAGGCATTAGTCATTTACTCATTGAGTCTTGGCCGCCTCATAAAACAGTGCAATTTTCTGTACTTTTTCCTTATCTTTAGAGCTTTGTAAACATTTTTCCGTAGTCTGTTCATATGTGTTTGTTCACAGGCATATATATTTAATCTAGTACATTTGTGACACATTTCCCTGTAACATGGACATACTTGATATATTTACAAAATTCATCCATAAATTTACCATGCCTAAACTACAGGAGAGATCATAGTGTTCAATGTCTTAATGGTGAAATTGTTGTTGTTGTGTAATAAAAAGGTAGGACAGACAGATGTATTTGCTGAATTGAGGAAGTTAGAGGGGTGTTTGCAGTATCTGGCAGCAGAGAACAACCTGTTTTTAGGAGTTGCGTCACACTTTACCATGAATATAGAGGTGGGGATTTTATTCTAATTATTTTTACATTTAAGCTTTCAGATTTAGTTTGTGGTTATTTTCAGTGTGGTGAGGAGAGCTCACCCTGTTCCCTTTTTAATGTCACCTGTCCAGTCGAAAAAAAACCCAGATAGTTTGTAATCTTAAGGTTACCTAACACAATCCAGGCTTTCTCTGATCTGCTTGTTCTCATTTTCTTCGCATTATGTCTTTTCTGTTTCCATTTCATCTCTATACTATTGCTCCATACTGGTTATCTCCTTACTTAATTTATGTTCCTACTCTAATTCGTCACGTCTGTGTATCTTGCAGAGTTTAAGGAGGCATTCCTGCTGTTCGACAGAACAGGAGATGGGAAGATCGGCTTCAACCAGTGTGGGGACGTCATGCGGGCCCTGGGACAGAACCCTGTCAATGCTGAGGTGCTCAAAGTCCTGGGAAACCCCAAGGCTGAGGGTGAGAGAAACATATTTAACTTATAAGATGTTATACAGTGTGACTTTTATAAAGACTATTGAATTGTTTTGACAAAAACATCTGCTGACAAAGAGAGTCTGACTTGTCTCATGTGTTGTGTTTTATTTGTGTTTTTGCAGAGATGAACACCAAGACGCTAGACTTTGAGCAGTTCCTGCCCATGTTCCAGGCCATTGCTAAGAATAAAGATCAGGGTTCCATGGAGGATTTTGTGGAGGGACTGCGCGTCTTTGACAAGGAGGGCAACGGCACAGTAATGGGAGCAGAACTACGTCACGTCCTCACCACGCTAGGCAAGCTACATTTTACCACCCTTTAATACTTATCTGTGTAGACAGAATAGAATAGAATGGAATACTACTTTGTGTTGCCACTACATTCCTTTCACTTTCAGGAAAATACTATAATCTCCACAGATGGAGTCTTTGCAAAATTAGTTTACTGCAAATTGAATACACCTCACATCAAAGAAAATGACTTGCAAATGTATTTTAGATATCCTTATCCAATTTTTTAAAAATATGTAAATGTAAATTGAGGAAATGTTTTTATGTTTCATTTTCAGGTGAGAAAATGACAGAGGAGGAAGTGGAGACGCTCTTGGCAGGACACGAAGATGCAAATGGCTGCATCAATTATGAAGGTGAGAGTACAATACACAAACAAGGTCAAGATGGGATGCTGGCTATAATCAGGCTAATGTAAGGCTGTTTAATACAATCATTCATCTTACTAAGTCTTTGAAATGTGATAACAGAACCCCAGTCATGCACAACACTGTATGCATACTATGTTGTCTTGAAATATTCTGTAATTGCTAAAAAATGTAGTTTGGGTTTCTGTGAAGGCAAATGTTGAATTTTACACTAAATCCTAGTTTTCCAAAAATCAATCACTACAATTACTTTAAGTTCTAAACAAGCTGTTGCTATGTTTGATTTAGTGTTGAGATGAGTTTGGTGTCTGTACTACAGAGCCCCCGAAAGGTCACATTCAGAATTTGTGTTACCTCGCAATAACATTTGCTTTTCCTCTGACCAACTGAGAAAGGCTGAAGTATATTATGATACAGTATTATGTAGTAGACTGCTGCCGGTTGTGACCACTGAGAATATCAGTGCACCCTCAGTTATGACTGCTCAGGCACAAGCATTTACTGGTGTTTTGGTACCATATCGGTCATTGAAGCATCTTGGGCTGAAATAGTAAAACATCTGGCTATATCCATAACACCACAGATTGAACTTCAGCACCAGTCACAACCTGAGCAATGGCCACATATCCTGCCACAGCTTCACCCATCACAGCCAGATAGCTGCTTACACCCCACAGCTTTATACCGTCAGAGATCAGCCTTTTAAAATACATCATAAGAACTTCATGCAGTATGTAAAGTGACACGTCAACCTACCTTTCTGTAGCATCTGCAAAGTGTTGCCTTTAACTGGCAGGGCGTTATAACTGGACTGAACCAACACACCAACAGCTCATATCAGTCAGAAGGAATGCAATAGTATTGAAAGGTAACACAAAATTTATTGTGAGATGAAGCAAAATTGTTCCAGAAAAATGTTCCAAATCATGACCATTGGGATGCTCTGTACAATTCATGTTGGCATTGTCTGTCTAATATATGTTCTTACCATCTCTATTTAATAGACTTTTTTTACGAGGCCCTGTATTAATGTCATTGTCTGACGGTGTGTTAACTGTTCTTCTTCCACAGCATTTGTTCGTCACATCATGTCAGGCTGAGGGCCGGTACGGGCATTGTGTATATCATGGGATGTCACCTCCAGGCTTTCCTGCTTTTTACTCGCTAAATAATCCACCCACATATGGTCACCCTAACACTAGTCAGCTGTAGTTGCCCCAGTAATATTTTTGCAAACAGCAACGATTTGCGGTTGCAAAGTAGATTTAACCTGTAGGTATCCATGGGAAAGCCTGGTGGTCTCCCTCCTCTTTAGAGCTGAGGCTTTGACCCATGTGTAGCCTCCTGCTGTTCTGTCTCTCTCTCCTGCAGCCCTCTGTCTTGGCCCCTGGCTGCAGCATGCCCCTCTGCATGTGTCTGTGACTCCCCTCAGTTTATACGGGGATATGGTGGACACACAGGGAAGAGACTGGTCTCATTCAGGGAAAGTCTGGTGGCATTTGAACTAATTGGTGTGGTGGTTATGAGGCAGCTTTTCTAATCTTATTTGCATGTCATTTGGTGCTATTAAAACAGGTCTTTTCTATGTTGGTGTTGGAGATGCTGTTCCTTCAAAACCACTACACTTAGTAGATGTATGTGTTCATAATAGATTTGTTCTACATCTGTGCATAGTATGGCCACCAGCTTTGGGAGAGTGGACCAGTCCCTTTTTCTACTAACCAGAGAACTGCAATAAGACGCTCTTGTGCTGATTGTTTCCTCCTCTGTACTGATGGAAGCAGACGTTTTAGCTGGCCGCTCTCTGACTGGACTGTAGCTCCCCTGATCTTCTCCCCTTTTCTCTGCTGCTCAGCTAGAGGAAAGCATACAACAAGGATGGCTTCTCTAACCAGCTCTTTTTGGATTATAGAGGGCCAACTGCTTTATCTTAATAGGAGATAGAGATGATTACCTCACCTCTTTCTCTCAGTAACCTCTTCAACCCCCTCTGAGCAGAATATGGGGGATCTGCCTCCAAGTGCAGCATCTCCCGCCCAGGCTCACCAGTGCTGGATGAGGAGGGGGGCCTTAGCTCCACATGCTGTAGTTGGGGTAGGTCTCTGTCAAGATTTAGACCACGAAACTCACTTTGATCTCTTTCTCGTGTCTCTTTTACAGAACTGGTCAGAATGGTTATGAGCGGGTGAAGACGAAGAGCATCCCACTTTTTAATTTACCCTTTCACGTGCACCCTGTTTTTGCATTTAGCTTCTACAGTCCCCTCAAACTTTTCCATGAATTAGTTTGTCACATTTAATTTAAGAAGTGCCTTTACATTCCTGCAAGAGACCACAAGTGATCCTGGCTATTGCTTCCAGGTGTATTGACATGTATGACCAAGTTGTATTCACTGAGTCTTGGTGCTTGCAATATTTGCTACAACATTTAAAGGTGGACCATTTAAGACAACATAAATTGTTAAAGATATGCTATAGTTGTTGATACTAGTGTGTCAATGCTGGACGGACATTTATAAATATATACAGTATATACACGTCATACTATCAGCAGCCTGCTGTGTCATTGGCTAAGACTTTTGTTGGCTAAAAAAAACTAAAAAGAAAAAGTTCCTGATTGTACGGTAAACCAGTATATTCAAAGCCATAATATCACGAGAAAAAAGAAACATTTCAAAGAGGTTCCTGTGTTTTTATTTCACCCCAATTCATTTGCTACATTTAAATAAATGTTTTTTTTCCGGAAAATCTGTGGTTGTTTTGAGTGAATTTGTCTGTTTGATTCCGTAGAATACAGTGAGAGGTATTTTTGCCTTTTGTCTCGTCTCAACAGGTTTGTAAAGCATCGAGCATTTGTGCTGTTTTTCCACTGACACAAGAGGGCAGTGTTGCTAGTGGAATCTATATTAACGGCACCATTTTATCGTCAAAGCGTAAAGTTTGCACTACAAGAATATCCTGATCTGCCCTTTGATTGCTTGAGCCGAATTAAAAGTGCATTTTTAGTGTAGTTTAGTTGTTCATGTCAAACTCAGCTATTTTCAGTTAATAATTTTGAATCTGTTTGCAGCAGATGTTTACAAAAATTACAGTTTGACACATCAGTGTGAATATAATTTATTTGAGAGTTTTTGCTGTAATTTTTTAGAGAAAATGAGAAAGCGACAAATCCGTGAGGTATGCGCACCAGAACACTGTTCGGTGGCTTCCTGACCTTTTCTTCATTTTCCTCACAAGCAGCCACAACTATTTCCCCTCATTAGGCACCACAGCTATGGGAGTGTGAAGCTTATGTGTGTGGGGTAAGGTTCAGGAGGGTGTCATAGTACACTGCTGAATAGGTTGTCCACTAATTACTCTGTGTGTGTATGTGTGTGGTCGATGGAAGTCAAGGCTATTGATTATTTTAATCCTCCTATTTGTGAGTCTGTGATCCTCGTGGCTCTGCATTCGACAGGGGAATCACTAATGGGCCTCAGCGCAGCCCGTCTCAGACCTCTCCCCGTCCAATTAACTTTCAACTGGAATCTGCCAGGAGAGAGCCGGGGGCTGGGCCCAGGCATGGCGCGGCTACATCCCCCTTCTTCTGCTCGGGAGCAACAGATTCACCAAATCCTTTACGTCTAGAATGTCATCAGCTCTCCACTCTAATTAGACCCTTTACTTTTTGCCAATAATCTGAGAGGTATTCAAGATTCATTCTCTTTAACATGGAGATGATGTTTCTCTCTCTCAGGTTTGGAAACTGTTGAAGTGGCTGTATTGAAAATTATGGACCCTTATATGAAATTGTTAAGTATGTAGAAAACAACAAATTAGTTGGAAAATATTCATCATCAGTTTGACATCGCACATAAAAACTGTAAACATAACAAGGTTTGATTGTTGTACAATTGATTATCTATCATGTGAAGTAACACGCAGAGTTTAAGTATACATAATTTCTGTCTCAGTCATTTCATGCCAGGTTTAACACCAATTAGAGCTTATAGAGCATTCATAAACATGGAGCCTGTCAATAAATCACACACATTCTTCCTTTAAGCAAAGAGCTGCCTTTTTGCAGTTAATGATCACCTTAAATAAGTAAAATGTTCTGAAATTCCAATTACTTTTCTTCGTTGAGGTGATTAAGTAAAAATAGCATATCGGATGATTCTTATGCTCATGATCAAAAATGCAGAACAATGGGATTGATCTGGACACTCAGTCATTCAGTCAATAGTCAGAAAATTCTGGAAGTGTTTTGGAAAATCATGTCAGTCATTTTTAAGGCAAAAATGACCAAAATGTACTCATGCCAGTTTTTCAATTGTGAGCATTGCTGCATTAAAAAAATAAAATAAAATAAAAAATTGTATAGAATATTTAACTGAATATGTGTATGTTTTGGACTGACAGGTGGACAAAAAAAGGACACATTTGGTTTGGGGAAACGTTGGTTGAATATTGCAGATTTTACACAACAATATTTAATATGACATAGTGTATGCATTCAGCAGTATAGATTCGTATAAAGAGGATAAGTGTGTGTGTGTGTGTGAGAGAGAGAGAGAGAGAGAGAGAGAGAGAGAGAGAGCCCAGCATGATCCCCATAAAATCACTGTAGGATTATCAATAAACTGATGCAATTGCAGCAATATTACTTAAAGAAAATTTCCCCAATTCCCTGGATGTATTTCTTGTTATTGGTCAGCTTTACCACAAATGATCTTGGTTCAGAACACTAATAAATAATGTCAAGCCATATCGAACACTGAACCAGCTGGGTTTGTTTGTACAATTGATCACTATATTGTTACATTTAAAATGTATACATTGCCTGGATTTTGTAGATCCTGGGTGTATTATAAGCTGAGGTCAATATAGTCGTATTAATGTTTGTGTCTTAGACAGAGTCTTAAGACTTATTGGAAATCCATGCTGTAGGAGGCAGCGGCTGTGGTCAGCCACTGTTGCTTCGATCTCAGCTGTAACTCCACGTAGCCGTGTCATATATCCAATTCTCCGAGGCCAGGCCGAGTGGTCACATCAAATAAAACTGAACGAGGCATCGTGTGTGTTTATGACTGTTGAATGTACATGCCCATATTCAGCCCTGACCTTCATCAGGCCAAAGCAACACGCAAGACCAGACCACACACAAGATAGGTATAGATATTTTAATAGCAACTGTATACTCAACCTTTTCAATATACCAGATAGCCCATCCCAAAATTAGTGTTCACACATGATGATACTTTTGACAGCGTCTCTCAAAAATAAAGTACTAACCATATATGGCAGTGTAATTCTAGTAACATGTTTTTGTAATGCATTGCACAACATTTAGTGTAAGTAAAACACTGAACCTGTCCCTTTTTCACTGTCCCAGTATCTTACAGTATCTGTATATTCCACTCATAACGCACGCACACGCGTTCACACACACACACACAAAATATTGTCAATAATGCACTTGGCAATTAAAACTTCAATACACTTGAGTTCCATCCATGAAATGTATGGTGATATGTCGCCTTGTATTGTTCACATGTTTTGCTTTTATCTTGCCAAGTGATATTCTGTGTCATGACGGAAACAGGAGAGGACAGTCAAACATCTGTTTATTCAAATGGCCGTATTTTAATCAGTACTGTGCCAGTGCAGGGTGAATCACAACAGGGATTTAATTCATTTCAGTTGGTGTAATTCACTTTGAAGCATAGAGAAAAAAATATTTTACAATGACGAGCTGCAAAATATATGCAGGCCATTTGATCAGAGGTCACTCGAATGGAGAGCAAAAATGTAAATACCGTTTAGATAAAGACTGCAATACATTAAGTGTGCATTTGTCTCTGCTGTGTCACTTTAATTAATGGCACCCTCAACACCATTATTGCAATAAAAAGATCAGCGTTATGGTGTTTTTTTCTTTCTTTTTTTTAATATATTTTGTTTCTCATAATGTCAGTAAATATAGAACACATTATAATACCTTAGATATTTCAGAGCCACAATGTGGAGTTGTTATTTGCACCAATACTATACATATTCTGACATTCATATCTGCACACAAAGGGTGCCAATGAAGACAGTTGCTCATGATGGTTGGCTCAGTATCACACAGTTTTCACTTAATTCCACTTATCTCGGATTTTCACTCGATCCTTTTGTTGTCTACTGTGATCTCACGATGTCTGTATGCAGGTATGTGTGTGCTTGCTTGCATGCATGTGTGTGCATATTTTGGTGTGAACACTGCAAGTCTGTGTAGGTGCATTAATCTGCATACATACATGTCTGTGTAAGTGTCAGTGTGTGTCTCTGTGTATGCATGTTGGTGTTCTGTTTTTTTTTTTATAATAACCACTTCTCCCCTCTCCACGAGTGAGGATTAGATTCAGTCTGGGTAGATGAGGAAGCCGGAGAAGGTGCTGTACTTGTTTGTGTTTCCTCCGTGGACCTTCCCTCCGTCCAGCTGCACACACACCTCATCGCCTACATCCAAATGCAGGATCACACTGTTGGAGGCATAGTCGTAATTCTGATCAGCGTCCTGAGCAATGGCGCTTGCTCTTACCTGTCACCGACAGAGGACAGACATGTTGACAATTAGAAGATGGACAAAACTGCACAAACAGTTGGTGCACAAAAGTGTCATCCTCTGCCTTTAGCGCTTGTTTTTTTTTTAGGGCGTCATGATCTATTATTACAGCCTTTCAGATGAGAGTCTCGTGAGTGTGACACCACCTCCACAGTGATACTAGTTTAAAAGATGAATGGGAAAGCGACCCGTGACCCCAGAGGTGAACACAGCCACTCTGTCTATTATTGATCAGCTGTGGATGGGACTCGGAGCAAAACACTGGGGGATGGAGACCTGATTGGGCTGTGGAGATAAGCAGCATCGCCGGGGACAACAGGTTGTCTGTGGGGAAACTAGCTCAGCCAAGAAACAGCATCACTATCCACATCAGCTATTGACCTGTTGCTTATGATGCTGGGCCAGCTCAATATGCATGATATTGAGTGACTATGCCTAAGCTAGACAGTTTCACATTTGCATGCTGTGTGTGAGTTTGGTCTTATTGACCCAGCAGCAGTGGATCTTTACTTGTTTGTTAACACATTTAATTGGGTTTACTCAGCGTGGACATAAATACACATGCCCAGACTGAGATACTGGATTTGTCCATCTATGACTGTACCTTTAATCTATAGGAGCATCATATCATGCAAATATTTCTGCATTTCTGCAGTATGTTATGTTTTTAAACTTGCACATGCATGTCAGGAGCTTAATGTAAGAAGTGTGTACAAGTCTCAAAATGTAAAATAACTCCCTCTTTTTTATTTTTTTTTCCTGTGCAACCCTTTCAGATTCCAGTTTGAATACTATTAAAGTGTCCCAAATGTTTTGTTTTTTTTTTGTTTTTAGCAGTCATTTAAAAAAGACAAAAAAAAAGAAAAGAAATCTCATAAGTAGGATGTATCAATAATTCTGGTGTAGCAGCTCCAATCATAAGACATATGTCAGCCATCAGTGGCCTTGTGTCTGGCTCAGTGTCCATCTACGCTGCGAGCACTCAATCTATGTCAGCAGCCAGACAAGCCACGCACGTCTCCATGACAGCCACAGAATATGATCTGCAACTCAACTACCATCATGTCATTCCCATCACTGGGGCCTCTTTCTCCCCAATGAGCATGCATCAATTTGAAAACAGTCAATCGCTGACTAGCAGAGCCTGAATTACTGTAACTAAAAAAAATATGCTCTTTTCCCTCTGCACCAATACATTTTGCCCTTGTCTGAACACACTCTTCACCATCTATCAACCCCGGAGTTATGTTTCATTCCTTTGACAATATCTGTAGGTGTCCTCAAATAGGATGCAGGTCATGGACGATGTGTCCAACACACAGCGTGCTGGTGACCAGTGGTTAGCCATGTCCCTGTCCACTCTAAACCAGACTGATTAAGGAAGCAGAGAAATCAATCTCCTGGGATTCACAGCTCAACAAGCACTCAGTAAAACTGATCACAGCTATTGTTACACCACTGCAATGGTCTTGTTTCATTACATTTCAAATTCTGCAGTCCACAGGGACATTTTTAAGTATGATAACGCTGGAAGCCTATGTCTACAATGATGACAATTCTATTCAGTTTTTCTCATTTGAATGTAGGATTAGAGTGCACTTTGAGCTATATATCAGTAAGTGGCTTATATAGTCTAAAGTGTTGCAGTGTGTATGCAGCATGCAACTGTTCATTTTATCCACTTCATATCTTACTCATTTTTTTAATGGCATTTACACAGTTAGCCTGCTGCTGGAATATGTGAATTTGCCTCTAACATCAATGTAGTCTCACCTGAAATAGAGCTAATAACCATTATACTGTATGTTTAATGTAAACAGTGTGTCCTATTAACACAAGGCTGGCTGATAGACAAAATAGCTGATTATATCTTGCATCCTTTTTATTTTTACGTACATTTTTCTTTGTTTCTCAGAACAATAGCGCCAAAAGAAAACATATTTTTTCTTTACTTTTTGTTAATCACTTGACATCAAATGCATAATTTTTTTACCTGTGTGAAAATTTACAGGATTTGCAAACTATATATTTAAAATTTAAAAAATACATTTTTCTTTTTGTTATAAATGCAGAACTATCCAATTTTTTTTTTCTAAAAAAAATAAAAAAATAAAAAAATGGGGACTTGTGTGACCCAGTCTGCCCAATTAGTATAATTAATCACTGGGCAATTTGTAGCCTTCCATGAACCCTTATAAGACCATCTCTCAAACAACAACACTAACATATTGTCATCTATAAAGGTTATATTGTTCTGCTTGACATGTGTAGTGACAGCCAATATCACATTTGCATCTTTGGCTGCATCTGACAGTGATGCTGTTGTTGTGACTTCCTATCGACATCAGGCATATGCCATCCTCCTCATTATTTTGGCCAAACAGTGTTGTGAAGGGAGATGTAGGCAGCTCTTTCTCTCTTCAGGCCTTCTCAGATTTTAATGGCTTTTAATGGAGGCGCTGTTTAATTCTGAACAATTGAATTATATTAATCACTCAGGATATGTCACTTTCACAATATATGATATATGAATCGGGGCTTCCTGGTGTTCCTGTGCTTGAGGAAATAATGCGAGCCATCCATTAATGCAGATACCAGACAGAGAGGCATGAGGGAGTCGTGGTGGGATTAGGACAGGAAGCCAGCAGAGGAGATGGATACGGCTGGAGGACACGGACTGATCCATGTGAACCAGGCAGCATACAGTGCTGATCCTGGAGTTGGAAGGGCTGTGAGCCGTGAGGCAGGGGCCCCTCAGGGCTTGCCTGTGGCTGTCTCTGCCTCCGCCTAGCCCTTTCATTATAGGGCCTCCAGTAAACACGCCTGGGAGCAGAGGGCCACAAGCGAGGAAGAAGGAGGAGATGGGCTTGTGGTGTGAGGAGCAGCTGCAGTGTCATTTTCTATACAGGCGGAGCGGCTGCGCAAAAGACAGGCAAGGATAGACAAAATGAAGCGAGAGGCGGAGGGGGGGTGGAAAGGGGCCAGAGAGTTGAGGAAGGGGGGGCCTAGAGTAACAGACTGATCAAGCGAGGCTATTTTGTGAGACCGGGGAGATGTGGGGGTATATGAAGTCTTGTTTTTATCTGTGGTGCTTTGCTCCACTGGTAATAAAACTGACAGGATTCATTCACTGTGATATACTGACCTCTTAGAGCGGAGACAATAGAAAAGTAGCTGTTAAACTTACCTAAGGGACTCCAGCACATGGCAGGAGGGTTGGGGAGGGATGGTGGGGGGGCAATGTTGTGGAAATAGAATATTTATTGAATAGGTTTTCCCTCTCCTCGGGGAGCCCAGGGATTACATGGCGACAAGCGACTTAAGCATTGAACCGTGCCTTAGATTGCTATTACCTGCCATTCAGCATTATAGTCGGTGTTCTATGGCACCTGCGCACAGCATAAATGGGATACACTCCTCCTAATTATTGTGTTTCATCAGAGGCACGCAATCAAATGTTATTTAGATCTCCCATTAACTAAAAAGACAACATTTGTCTTGTCTTCCCAGGACAAAATTCTGCCGTGTGTCTACCTCTTTGCCTCTCTGAAGCTAATTATATTTCACCTGTAGCATATCTGTGTCTCCTGACTGGAGAAGTTAATACAGGTACTGGTCATTACAGCAAGTGATGACATTTTAACACCACTGTGTGAAATAACTTGACCTTTCTCTGAGCTATTAAAAGAGACTATGACAGGTGAAAAAACAAGGGAGAGATTAAATGGGAGCCGAGGAAGTATCTATTTGCCTACATAGCATCTGGAATATTTAATATATATATTTACAGCATAGCATTATGGAAATGGAAATGAGTGGGTGAACAGCTCGCATGCTAGTTAATGAGGGAAAGGGGACATGTTCTGTTAGGAAGGTACACATGACGTATTACCACCCTTCACAGCATTCCAACATTAGCATAGACTGTCTTCATAACGTTTGCTTCCAATTTGGATTATTAAGTGGCATACAACTCATATACTCTTGACAGTGAATTAGAAATAAAGTGATTAAACATATTTATAACAGCAATAGCAGTCATGAGAAGGGCATTTAGATTTTGTTATTATGAGTAAGGCTAAATCAATATTGAAACATTAAGAACCATAATGATACAATATGGATCCATCATCTTCCCGAACCGGGTTATCAAATTTGAGCTTGTGTACAAGCAGCGTGAGTGGTGTTTAATCAGCCGAACAAGAGTAAGGTGCAACAGTGCTGATCAAACCTTCAAATCATATGTTGGAATGTAACTCTATGTCAATTGCAAACATGGAAGCAGCTGAAGTGTGACCCGTTTCAATCTCAAATCCCCCGGCTCTGAAGCGATGTCATGCTGCAATGATTTGTTAAAGTTAGATTGAGGTGTGAGCAGGTAGGCTTTACAGGGTGGGGATTTAGTGAAGGTAATAGGTATTGGATCTATAGGAATCCCGTGGAAGCCTTGTCACAGTCAGCACATCCTCCTGAGATCTGGGCACCGCTTTACACCACGCTCATGTCACATGACACAAGTCACAGTCCAACAACCACACAAGTTGTGTATTCAATCCTACAAAGAGAAATCTTCCGCCATCCAGAATTAATGACTTTGTCGAGTTTAAACTATCTCTAATGAGCGTCTGCACTTGTTGAACCGGTGCATAAACAGAGTTTGCAAAACCGCTTTTTTTCTCTTTTCTCTGGCCGACCTTGATCACTTGTCAAGCCCAGACGTGTTGAGTGGGTGTCCATTGGTCATCATGCCTGATCTCATCCTGGCCTTCACCGCCAGCCTCCCAGATGCCTCGTCTACCAGCCCACTGTCTCCACACCTCCATTAAGTCATCTATCTTCCTCTGCTCCACCCCTGATCTTCCATCAACTCACTTGTCTTGTTTTGCTCTCGCATTCTGCGTCTTCAACTGGACATCTCAGCATGTCCCTGTCATGTCGAGTCTCTTGTGTTTCATTCATTCTCGCTGAATCTGTCTGAGCTGAATCTGTAGGACTGGCTGCCTAACAAACAGCAGGTTACAAATCACCTCCTCGCTGAAGGTATAAAAGTTGCAACAACAAGGGGAAAGGGAAAAAGGCAAATTTGTGGCTACGGCAGTCCTTTTAAGGTGGTATTAAAGAAAAAAAACAGCAGGCAGGACAAAATATCCAATAAAGCTTCAGCACCTACGGCTATAGTAAAACAGGTTGTTTGAATCTACGGTCCTCAATGCAACCTGTCGAACACAGTGTCCATTTAGTAAACCCTATCCGCTGACTGGCCTCAGGCTGAAAACTCGCCTGCCTCAGGACTTCAATAACTCCAAACATGATCAGGTATTCTGCAGAATTCCATTTACACTCCATTTTCATCTAGCAGTCACACTGTTTGGGTAGATCCCTGTTAGGTGAGTGCTCTATTTAACAGAACTATTTAAAGAGGCCACCTGACGGGTGTCAGATGGACCTTGGTGAGGTTAAATAATTGAGTTGAGTGAAAAGATAATTAATGGAGAATCAATGAACAAGCTGGGAAGGGGTTAGGAGAGGAAAGTATAGCGGGTGTTCAGGGGATCTAATCTAAGATGTATAAATTATTTAGCAGGCTAAAATGACTTGAATGACAATATAGGACATTAGGCAAGCAGCCTTAAACACATATTCACCTTTGTGGTCTCATGCATATACAATCAAACAATGGTAAATGATTAATTATTTTAAACATTTAGTTCCACATTTTTAAAAAAAATGCAAGTCTAAATGAGCCTATTTTATTACAACTGCGGTGATAAACTATATTGTATGCATGCGCCTACATTAGTGTATGACCAGCCCTCGGTGCACTGCACGTCTGGAGAGTGAGGTCTGAGCGGAGAACATTTGCATTTAGAGTCCTTGATGAATGAATGAATGTAAAAAGCAACTTGAAGAATGTTTCCTGAATTTGGAGTCCTCTGATGAAATCCCTGTGATTTATCCCACCTCTCCTCTCCTCTTCCCCCCATCAGCCCCTCTGTCTTTAATTAGTGTCTGGGGAATGAGGGAGTGGATGAGTGGACTGTCAATTTTACATTCATTATTTATTTAGCTAAGGTGTAAACTGACTGGTCCACATACTGACAGACATTTCTCCTGTGCTCTTTTGCACTTCTGTTTAGGCGATAATCAAGCTCTGTGTATGATACTTACTAATTAGACTGTTCCTTTTGGCGGCAGCGGCTGTATTCTGCCACTTGTCATTTAGCCACAGTACATGTGGGAATGCAAATATCTGCAGCTGCAATTTTAGACTGTATAGCAAGAATTCCCCTTAATGAGGAGAAAGATTGCAGTTTCATTCTTTGGCTGTCATGTTGCCACCTGCTAAGTGGAATGTGCTCTGAATCTGAAGAGCTCAATGTTACAGAGGTGAATATGAGTCAATGGAAAGACAGGATGGTCAACAGTGAAAGGAATCTGTTGCGTGGTCATGTGTGCGCGTACATACAAATACTTATATATACACCTTATTGTACACACACCTTCAGGCATGCACATATTCACACACAGGCGCTTTCACTAACCAGTCCATTCTTCTTCAGGTCTGCCCACATGCTCGTCCCGTCACCACCTCTCATTAGAACATGGTAGGTGAAGAAATAGATGCCAGGCAGAGGGCAGGTGAACTTGCCGGTGCTGGGCTCATAGTAGTTACCTACGTTGGTCACCACATCATCAAACTTCAGTATTTCACTGCCCTCGTGTTGCTTGCGTAGCCCTGCGTAAAAGGCAATTTTGGGAGTGTAGAGTGAGGGAGAATAGCCGCCAGGGCCTGGACCTGGGGGGCCCTGTGGCCCTGGTTTGCCTGGCTCTCCAGGTGGTCCTCGTGCTCCTGGAGGGCCAGGGATCCCTGGAGGTCCTCGAAGCCCAGATTTTATCTTCTTTCCAGAATAATCCTGCGGAGGTGGAGACACAGCTGTCAGCTCCTGGCCTGGCTGAGATGTAGCGTAGGGATCACATACCATCCTGCAGCTTCCAAGCATTTCGTAATGGCTCCCTGCATTTCTGCTGTTCCCTCCTTTGGTTGTATGGACCAGCAGGGGAATGGCCACCAGCAGTACAAGAACCATTGCCACACCTACAGCAGCTCCAATGACACGTTTCCTGCGGCTGAGCCGCGAGGCGGCCAGCGTCAGGAAGTCCTCTTCCCCCTTTGCTGGAATAGTGCCAGCCAGGATGAAGCCTCTCAGAGAACCAGTACGGTATGAAAAGGTGAAGAAAGATGCAGAGAGGAGTGTGTGGGGGGGAAATAGTGTATCACTGGGTCAAGTATAAGAAAGAACACAAAATGGCAGACGGCCAGGAAGGAAACACCGGAAGACAAGATCCAAGAGAAATTATAAAAAATGTTCTGGTGACCCAAAAACAAGATATTTAAAATCCTATATAAGTAAAAAACGATGAAAGCTTCACACACCACGGTGTTTAGGGAAATAAACAAAAAAAATCTGAGATGTCTCAGATTTGTGGTGACACAAAAAACATAATTTAATTGATCAAGTCTGGTTGGCCTTTTCCTGACTCCTCCTGTCGTCCTGCAGTTGTGTTCAATTTTCAGCATCAAACAGAAACCGTAACTGGCACTGAGGCAGTTATTGTGAAAGCTGAGCTTATTAAAAGTACGCTGAAGTGAGAGCTGGTGCCAAATTCAGCTCAGTGAGGAGGGTGTGGAGGTATTGTTTGTTTTGTTGGATGAAGTATAATTTACAGTTTTTTTTTTGAAGAAAAATCTTCTTTCAAGCCCCCCCAACAAATCACAGGATTTCACTTCATGTAGATTTCTCACTTAGTGCCATGGCTGTAAGTAAAAAAAAAAGTTCATCAGAGATCTTTTCCTGACTTAGTCATCTTACCAGCCCCCACTTTTATCTGTCCAAAAACGTCTTTTTCACAAAACCACAAACAATTTTGTCAACTTGGTCTTGCTTTTGACAGATTCCTTGTCTGGCTATATCTGGATCTGGAAAGGATAGCAAAAAGAGCAAAGGCACTCAATAATTCATTTGTCCTTATTTACCACATACATGTATATAATTTAACTGCACTGAATTGCTGAATAATTAATTGCAATAAATGAAATGTTTAAGACTCCCAGGTGATTAAAAAAATCAATAGCTTTTTAAAAATATGAATATATAAATGATGGATATATATATATTAAGAAATGAGCAATATATATTATTTTAGAGTTGATGTATATTAAAAGAATTATATGTGATAATCTACAGTAAGCATTGTTCATGGTTAGATTTAAATCTGCTAAATAAAACAAATAAAAATCCAAAGAAACACTCACCACTTGTTTTTTTATAATCCAAAAATATTTATGAAGAATAAAGTCTGTGTGCATCGGTCTTCTTCACGTCCCACCAAAACGACTGAAGGACTTTGGACCGCTGGAGTGCCAAATGGAGAGCTGGAGAGCCGACGGGCGCGCAGGAGATGCCAGGAAAAGTGGTGCGAGTTTTCTTTAATCGCAGCGTAATCCCCTCTTCTCTCTCCAGGTAGAAAATGAAGTCTAAAAGCCGATAACTTCTAAAGGAAATGAAGCCCAGAAAAAAAATACCTGCTTGAACACTTTCTTTTAAACACAATTCCAAAAAAGCGGCGCGCACGGCAACCTGACGCTCCTCTCCAGTTTATCTGTTCACTGTATCGCCTTTCGCAGCGTTTGGTCCATAGACGGTCCGCGTCTTCACCTGTTAGATTTCTCTCTCTCTCTCTCTCTCTCTCTCTCTCTCTCTCACACACACACACACACACACACACACACACACACACACACACAGTCTCCCTCTCTCTCTCTCTCTCTCTCTCTCTCACACACACACACACACACACACACACTTTCAATTACTCGGGCATATTTATTTTCCTCTTCTCTGAACTCTATGCCCAAAACGGTAATTTATTGCTTATATAACTTCATATATGATCTATTCCATATTTCCCATTTTTTCCTTGTAAATAATTGTGTTAGGTGTTGTTGGTGTTGTTGTAATCATTAGAGTGCATTTACTTCACTGTATACTGATACAGATGCAGACCTGACCACACTGATGCTCCCCATCTGTATCTTGTTAGCCTGACATTCACTTGTTGTTAGAGGCAAACTCTTTGCAAGCAAAAATGTTTGATAAAGTGTTGCCGAACGAAGGCAGATGTTTTCATCTTCTGTGTGCCAGGCAAGGGAGGACAGAGGAGGGTGACTAAGTAAAAGCTGCCTCGGCGTGATGCGTGAGGAATGGAGAGGAGACACTAAATGTTCCCCAGACCATTGTCTGTATGTGTGACTCGCATCCCACAGCTATAAAGCCTCATTAGTGAGACACCCTGCCCCAGACATTGTGCTGCTCTTTTTCTTGTACCTAAAATGTTACGCAAGCACATACCATGGCTTCACTCTGGTGTATACACACATGCATGCACACAGACCCATCCAATAGTTGGACAAGGTCTTGCTTTGTTGTCTTGTACCATCATTTGCTATGTTTTTTTAACACATCACCTTCACTGATGATCACATCGCATTGCAGAAGCATCTTGGGAAGATTTTTAGTTCATATCATTTCCTTAGAGTCTTGTGTCACCTGTCTGACAGGCACAATCGCAGATGTGTGAGTTTAAAGTTTAATGACCGAAGCAGTGGCAGCGAGGGGAATAGGTCTACATACAGTATTGATGACTCCCTTTTCATCAACCACCACCTCCTTGACCTCTCCCTCCTCACATATGATGACCACTGTCTGGTAATGTAGGGAACATCCGACCTGATCCCAGCAGACACGGAGAGACGGATAATCACTGAGTTTTAAGGTGGCTTTCCATGGATGGATTGAATTTGCTGGGAAATTGAGGTGGAGGGCTGTCAAGGTTTGGGGGTGCAATAGCCTGTGATATTTCCATTGGGAGATGTTGGTATAGCTAAGCGGCGCAGGGAGGAGTTAAACGCTGTGTCACTCCCAGTTTTCAGGTCAGTCAGGCTGGCCCGCTAGAACAGTGCTCAGAGGTCCTAAGCAGCGTGGGGCAGATAATCATTGCCAACAGTCAGAGGCAATATGCTCAGGATTGGATTTTTAAAGCCTGTTAAAATATTACTGAGGTGATTAATATTGAAATATGCGCATGTCTCTCTGCTGTCTGTCTCCCGCTCTCCCTATTCTCTTCTTGATTTGTTCCCCTTAGTATTCGCACTCACCTGAAATTTCAATATCATGCATTATGTTGATGAAATGTATCTTCTCTTTGTGCGGCGCAATTGCTTTGTCGTGTCACTTGTTCTGACTAACACGGACTCAACTGTCACGATAGCGAAAGAGCCATAGGAGAATCTGTACGGAGCGTTTTGAGTTATTAGTTTGTTTAATAATTAATTTCATATATTATGATACACCAAGAATAAATCTCTGTCTTTTGTGCACACGCCTGCACAATTCGAGCTCTGGCTTTTCTATTCTCTGTAAACAAGTAAGAGAGGAGCAGGAACTTATTTATGGCCACATTACTCACGTCATATTTTGTCTGCATGCTTTTTTAAAGACATACTAATTCTTCCGTTCAGCTATCCACAGCATTTTTTAAAAAATAACTTTAAACAAACCACATCTTTCTTGCAAGCAGACGAGTAATCAGAGGAATTGTCTCAGTGATATATGTCACATATCCTACACAGGTTTACTGTATTGTGTTTTGTGTGTGGATAGCAGCGCTGCCACGCAATCCACACCAGTGAACCAACACATACTGAGCACCAACGCTGACCTGGATGAAGACATATTGTCCCCAAGAGCCACATAGCTGCCAGAGGACCATCACTCCCAGGGAGAGTTTTCCACAGTTAACACCGACAGGAAACCAGCTATCAAGCTCCCATTCTTTGCTATGTAGATTACACTCTTGTAAATCAATTTAGAGGTCGTTTGGGATGTAAAAGGTGGTTTGGGACAAGTCAGAAAGTGGATAGATAAGGAAAAAAGACATGGAAAGACATCCACACTGCTGCAATTCGTTGCTGATATTCATGTGATGCGTGTATTTGGCTTGACCCCTTGAAAATACGGCTGCTGTGGAATGATCCATGGCGTAAAAGGAAAAGAAATGAAGAAATATGCCACATTGTTAGCAAAGTAATTCAAAGTAGAAAATAATGTTTGTTTATTTAGGTCCGCTAGTTCATACATCACATTGTGTCTGCACTCTGATATGAAAGACATCATTTTCTCCCTTGCTAACCTGAGCATGTGTGTTTACTGTACCGTAAGTGCAGACTCGCAAGAGGAGCACATGGGTGTGGATGTGTCTACATCCTGGTGCTGTGCTGTTTCATTAGGCTCTGATTATGGGGCCTGATGCAGAGTGACAGTGTGCAGATTGAGTTGCACAGCCACTCTAATTCTCTCTATTAATAACAACCCTCCACACTGCCGTCCTGAACCACATTTATTAATCACAATTTGTCATCTGTCCGATGCTCCACCCTCTCCTTCTCCCTTTTCTCTTTCCCTCCCTCTCCTCGCTCGCGCTCTCCTCCTCCCCTCCCAACAGGGCCAGTTATCCCCTGCACCTCTCCACCTCCACCTCCTCCCACCCTCAACACCAGCTTCAGCTCAGAGACATGGTCCAGCATACAGAGGGATGTTCTCACTCTCCTCGCACACACACACATACACTCTCCCACTCACTTTAACTGCACTCTGGAAGGAGTCTGATTCATCAAATGTTCTCCAGCTTTAATTGGCCAAATAACAGTTAACTACTTGGATTGTGTGGACTGTTTTGTTCGCAATCTACCGAAGATTATAATAAATTACAGTAAAACAAACTTCAATTTGCAATTACAGAACAGTTATGATGCACGTCGCTGGACTCGCAACACATCCAGCGCTTGTACGGCGTAATGCATCATTATAGGGATGCTCAAACATTCACTGAGATAGCATGCGATGGCCTTTTGGAAAACATTGATTCTTTTTAGCATTAATCCCAGCCATCTGGAATTTCTACGTACACAAATGATGGCATTTAATCGATAGGTATGCTGGGATAAGCACAATATGTTATTGCATTATTGGTGAGAAAATATCCCCATAACTAAAATCACATTTCTGCTCATGTCTCATTCAAATGGCCCTTGACCCTACTAAGAAAGATGATTTATGAGTCAGCTAGTCCCCGAGGCCTTGCTCTGCCACTCTAATTTTCAGGCAACGTTTATGCTCATTATATTGACACTTTAAGGATATTCATTTACCCTGAACTGCAGTTTTAATCACACAGCAGAAGTTTTCTCCTAGTTTGTTCCTCCAACTATGTAAAAAATCCGTGTAATTGTTCACTGCAGCAGATCTGAAACAGCCAATGCTTCCACAGCAGTGCAGCAGTGTTCTTCTAATTACACCAACGCCAGCCAACCCTCCACTCCTCAGCGCTACCCTCCGCCACCCTCAGCCACAGAACCAGGGTCCCTCTACTGTTTTCTTTGAGCAAAACCGGTGTTTGGGGGGAAACAGAGGCGATTTTCATGTGCAAATGTCAGTCAGTCCGCTCCCAGCAATCACAGGCCTGTCTTCTCCAGAGATCGGGGCTTGAGACACAGCCTGAATAATTTAGCAGCTCTGTGCCACCGTGCTTTAGGGTCGCAACCTTCTAAAGTGATGACAGAAAGACGTTGGCTGACTTCCCCTCCCATTCACTCCCATTACCACTTATTTACCGTTCATGATTCCAGGCAGACAAAGCAGAAGGCCACGCTGGGGAAAGAGAAATCATTGGCGCTGTATAAACTGTGTCATAAAGCAAAGCACAACCAAACAATGACATTTTCAGAGCATCCCCAAGTTGGAGGCAATCCCCTCCTGTGCTGCGCTGTGAAATAAACACACACGCCGCACACATGATCACCCAAGCCAGCAGTCACAGACAAAAGAGTTGATGGACGCACACACAGAGAAAAGGTCGAGAAGTGACACACAGCGGGGACAGATGTCAGAGTGAAAACCTTAACGATGTATAGGTGTGGATTAGGATTCAGATAGTGACAGGAAAAAAAAAAAGAGGAAAAAAAACCCCCCAAATCTTCCATTTCAGAGCAGGAGAGATTACAGTGATTTTCAAGGTATGACAGAGGAAAAAGAACAGAGACGTAGAGGACAGAGTGAAAGAAATTGATCCGTCCTTCCGCACAGACACATTCTACATTTCTATCATTCAAAGGGAGACCGACAGCACTTGGTCTGACAAGGGTGGTCATCACTCGTCTGCAGCGGGGCTCTGACAGCAACATGACGAGGATGAATGGACTGTCCTGTTATCCCAACCAAAACACATGCTATTGGAGAAATTATACATTTATCTTCCTCATATTTTCTTTCAGTCATTTCGAGTCCTTCACATCCTTCGCTCAATTATCCCTCAGCTCTCTCGTACTTGTATTTTTTTTTTTTTATTTTATTTTATGGCCACACATCCTGCAATGTAGAGTTCAAATTTCACAAATACATTAAGCTCCATATATGTGGCATATTTTTCAGAATTCATATTCACTGACAAACCACTACATATGTGGAAATCTGAGACAGAAAAATAAAAACAGCCTTATCTCAGAGTCTTCACAGTGCAGATGATATTATTGGAATGTAAGGCAGCAGCAGTGAATTGTGTATTAGTGATGCAGTGGGATGTTCCCATGGAGATGCCAGTTGTGATAGCCTATTAGTGGAGACGATGGGATGCAGGATTGCTAAGAAACACTTCGAGGAATGAGCGACACATCCTGCTTTCTCCTCCACCCCTTCCTCCAACCTGTTGTCATGCACTGCAGCGATACAGTCAGTCAAGTTAAACGCCGTCTGGTCAAACTGCACTCGCGGTGAGCTTAAAATGTCAGTGGGCATGCGGTTTGACCTCGTGTCATGGGAATGCGTTACAAGGGCAGGCGGAGGGGAAGGGAGGACGCGAGCGATCCCTCTGAATTATTGAGAGTGATTATTTGGTGACTTATGGTTGGTGGCTGTCAGGTACGGTAGGATAAATTGTGCCAGGCAAGAATTACACTTTCTCATTTCTCCGCTGTCTATTTATCTGCCTTTCTCTGCCTGACCACTCGTTCTCTATTGAACATCTTATCCCACTACCTCCTCTGTCCTTGCACTAGTAAGTTTTTTAGACTGACTTTTAGGACATGTCCTCAAAAGTAATGTAATAAAAGAGCGTGACGGCTGTGGTGTTCACTTTAGGTTTGGTCGACGGTAACATCCATCTGTTGGTCAGTCAGTCGACTGGTTTGGGGCAGAGTGAAAGGTCTCATCCACTCGATTGCAGCAACATTTACAGCGCACGTATGTATGCATGCCTCTACTTGATGACTCCTAATGACTGTGATGAGCCATCAGAATTCTTGGGTCACTGTCTTTGTTTTGAGATTACCATGAAAGAAGCAGCACCACGAGGTCAAGGTTTTCATTTATCTTGTGAAATATTTCAACAACAAAAAAAATACGTAAACATGTGGCTCGATTAAATCATTCCATCATGTTGAAATTTAGCTCAGAGCTTTACTAACAGAGGATTTGCTGACAGTTTAACACGACTGCTAGCATTGCCATAGACTCTTAGTCCATTATGCTCTCTAATAATTTCACTTTTTGAATAATGTTCTGATTGAGAACAAAATATCACTTCATTGGTGTCATTTTACTATAAATGAAATTATCAGGAGTATAATGATCTTACTATACTGTCTAATAGCAGCCAAAAAGAAAGACAAGAAGCAGATTTTAAGAAATTAGCAGGGGATTTCCTAATGGGGATATGGAGATGGTTTTAAGGACTTTTTTCTTTTCTTTTTCTTTTTTTTTACAGTAAATGATTGGGTGTAACAGACCACAAAGGAAAAGCCATTTCCTCTTTGGGAGACCCAGCAGTGAGAAGTCTGGTGTCCATGGAAAGAAGACCAGGGAAGCTAAAAGGCTGGCAGTGGCTGGTGCGTATAGCCTGACCTTGAGGCACAGGACTGTGGGCACCGGGGTTTTAATCTAACTGCAAACAACCTGCAGCAACCGGTGAAAAAAACTGCAAAAAGAAAGGGACAACAGTGATTAGGCAGCCACATCATTCTGGACAAGCCGCGGGGGCTGCGAGAAGTGTTTTTGACGGAGTAGGAGGGGGGAGTTGCAACGAAAATGATTAAAGCTTTAACATGGAGCCGGGTTGAATCCCTGGTCTGGTGCAGCGCACACTGTAGGTGGAGCTCACTTAGTGAATAGATAAACTGATGGATGATGAGTAGACACAGCGTAGGGACAATCTTGACTTTGACCGAGCCCATTAAAACCTGAGAACTCCTTTCACAATGAATAATAATTTCCCAAGAATATGAAGTTTGGGGTTCTTCAAGACTTTTCTTCTTCTTCTTGTGTTATCATCTTGCTTCTCCTTGAGTGGCTTTGTTTTTCTTTTTATTGTGCACATACCAGGAGACCCATTTCCCCATTTCTAATTGACATTCCCTGTTGCATAATGTTTCTAACTGACTGATCAGGTATCAGAGATGGAGTTCTTTGTGTAAATGCAGTCTGAATAATTCATACAGGGCTGTCAGAGAAAGAGAGAAGGGGCATTTTAGAAATCAGCTCACTAGGCCCCTGACCATGAATAATTGATCTGAACTGATTAAAGTTTGCCGTGATTACCCCTCACCTCCCCAACAGATAAAACGCCACACCTGTGTTTGCTGTCTCCGGACTAATTCTCCTCTTCCTCCCTTTCCTCTCACTCAAACATGTTTCAATTAACCACATGTGGTCAGACGGTGCATGGTGGAATGCACCACGCTTCGGTATTGCCGCTGTCTCGTATTGCCAGGTGGATTTCCAGCAACAATTTCTTCCTCTTCATGGGCATTCAAAGGTGTACTTAAGCAGAATTCAGTTCATTACATCCTGTGTTTAAATAAGGAGAACAGTATTGTATAACAGTTTTCCACGTCCTGATGAAAAATGTAATGAATCTATTCTGTAACTGCAACTCCAAATATTGGACCTTGATTAGCTGCGCTTGAAGTGCTGAAAAACACATTTTTTTTCTCCTCCTCTCCCCTCAGGCAGTGAATCTTCAGATAGCCAGAGATAGAGTCTGTCTCAAATGCAAGTGTAATTGCAACAGGCACAGTGTCTGATACGCTGTAACACTTAAACATACCGTGGTCCCTGCAGAGCTACCTTCATCAGCTTGACTTCACCGGCTGCACATCTGCACTTCAGAAAACACACACACGTAGAGACACAAAGCAGGTTCGTTTTGCATCAGGATCTCTTCTCACTTCTTTTAACCTTCAAAGTCCAACTAAAGATGCCACTTTGATCCGTGTTCCAGAGTCAAAGAAAGAAATGTGTGACAGAGAGCGACTTGAAGGAGGGGAGAAGCAGGGAACGGGAGGGAGTGTGAGAGAGTGACAGCTAATGACAGTAGCTACAAGCTGTGACCTTTAGAGCAATCACACAAGCATGACGAACCAGGCTCAAGGTGACAGTGAAACTGGCTACTTTGGAGGAGGATATTAAGGACAACAAAGCTTTGTGTGTTTGTGGTTTAGCAGTCATGCTGCAGCAGGTGGTAATGGAGATTATGGCGACACAGGTGATCAATAGCACTGTAATTTTTTGTCAGAGAACCACCGTTTACTGTGTGTAAATGCATTTAAAGACAGATTAAACGGACGAGGCGCGATAAGGTCGACAGCGCAGGTCACATGACAATACACACTCTCAAACATACACACTTTGGTTGCAAATGCTTGGAAATTATGTGCCATGCTGAAAGGTATATTGACAAAGCAGTTTTGCCAAATCATTTTCAGCACCCTGTACTTCCCAGTTTGGTTTGAGGATTCAAAACCAGAAATTTTACATCTTCGTCTTTGCATGTTTAAGCCCACATCTTGTTCAGTTCATTTCACCAGTTCACAATACACTATACTACCATTTTTTGAGATATTTTGGATTGACTCACCACTTCCCAAGCAGCTATTGTGTTCCATTAACCTTTAAATATATCAACGCTTAAAATAGTAAATCTACTGTCACTATGGACCATTTCTTTTTTGTCAGAGATGTTATTATGTGCAAGTAGTTTGCAGTTATGTAAGTAGGTCTATGATACTGTTCTCGGGCACAGGCTAAATGCAAAAGTTAGCCTTTTTATATGCTCACAACAACATGATTGCAAAGCAGGTATAATGCTATCATGTTCAACATATGATTTGTTAATTAGCCTGAAACCCAAAGCACAGCTGTAGCTATATGGTCATAAACCAAAGACCCGATGCAACACTAACCTGTTGATAGAAGGGTCAAGGGATCATCAAAGTAATTGGAATTAATCAGCATTGCATCAGCACGTAAATTACGCAATTTATATTTGGTGAAACACGCACGGAAAATCCACTGCTGTATTCATTCAATCCACAGATGATGTAGGACGAACATCTGCAGGCCTAGTTCACGTTATGACTCTCAAGTAAATATAAAGAGTTAATAATGCAGCCTCTATCCAGAAGACATCTTAATTATCGTTTCATCACAGAGCCCTCCCTGCTTATCTGTCAACTCAGGTCCAGTCTGAGAGTGAACGGCCGGCACACTAGACCTATTGATCTACATGTTTTGTTTTGTTTTTTTTTTTTTAAAAAGGGAAGGGAGGGAAGAGGAAAAGGGGGTGTGCAGGGAGGATGTGTCCAGTTCAGGTCCCTGGTGGAGGTTTTCAAGTGGCTGGGAGCTCTGTCTGTCCTGTCAGCCCTGAGCAAACACCCCATCCTAAAAGGGAAGAAGGGAAAAAAAACTCCCAGATAGCATCACACACGGCTGGCCAGGGCCTCACTAGCAGTCCACTTGTCTGCTCTCCCCTCCGCAGAGCCTTCACAAGAGATGGGAGGAATACTAAGAGAGCAGGCATAGATTTTCTGCTGGGGGGGGTGGAGGAAGCGAGGGAAGGCTGTTGGAGGGTGGTGGGCTTGACTGCCCACATCAAACTCCCCTCCTTTTCTCTCACCCCTCTCCCTTTCTCCTCCTCTCCTTCTCATCTGCCTGGCTCTGGAGGGACCCTCTGTTTGTCAGCCAGCCAGTGGAGCGTCTCCCTCTAACCCCACCTCCTCCTGGTTCTCTGTCTTTTCCCTTTTCTTTCTCAGTTTCTCTCTCTCTCTAAAATCTACACCTCTCTTGCTCTGTTTCCCTATCTTTTCACAGTCCCTGTTTTTTTTCTTTTTTGTTTTCTTCAGGTCTGTTAAACAGCCTCTCTGCTCCTCCTTTAACGGAGAGCCTATTGATAAAGCCAATAAAAACCAGAGATGGAGCTATGACAGGGGCTGTAAAGCAGGGTGGGGGTATCTTTGATCTACCAATCGGTGCTAAAAACAAAGCAAGAGAGAGAGGTGATGGGAAATGATTTAATGCAAAGAAATTCAGTCGGTAAAGAAGATTTAAAAAACAAACAAAAACTCAATTACTGACAGCATAAGGAACAATGAGAGCCCAATAAGGCAATTTAAGGTCTATAGCATTCCCAAAAATGCATGTTTCTTTGTCGTCTTACTTCACTTACATGCTGCACCGTCCGTCACTGCAGGTGTGGTGCACGGGCTGCAAGTTAAGTCCCACTTAAAGGGGAACTTCATCCATTTTTACATCCATCATATAAGATATTTGTTAACTGCACTCTATGAGTCTGTTTCCAGGGATAGTATTGCACAATGTTTTTTCTTTTTCTTTTTGTGCCTCCAACAAGACCAACAAAATGTAAAGTCTAGATAGGTTTCACAGTCAAAATAAAGAAATAAATGAAAAAGAAGGAAGCTTATTAGACGTCTGTAACCTTCTCCTTATTGACCGTTTGAGCTGCTTGAGGTGACCACGACAAGAATATTCTCTAACTGAACTGTCAGCCGTTGTGGAGGCAACAGGTTTTAAAGGTATAGAGTAAAAAAAAAAAAAAAAGATGATGTCTCTAGTTCTGATGGGGGTAGTTTTGGGTTTAATTTGCCCTGATTTTGAGATATTTTTTAAAGATTTTCCCCAAGACACTGGGGGGAGGTGAGTGAGATCTTGTTTGTGATGTGTACAAAAAAGAAAAATCAGTGTGAAAAAAAAAAATCAACATTAGTGTCTCTGTTGGTATGGATTAGCACAGGCCTGTCGAAAGGTTTCACTACAACTGTTGCTTCAGTACAGATTGTGGTGGAAAATGTTAACGGACATCGATGTGAACAGCGTTTCTGGGGGGGAAAAAACACAAATAAAACAAAAAAACGGATCACTCATCAGTTTTGTCGATGCTGTTTTTTTTTTTTATTGCTATAAATCAATGTATCAATTAATATTCAGTCCACCTTCATGTGCAGAGGTAGAAATCTCAAAAAAATAAAAGAAAATACACAAACATGTAACAGAGAGCTGCTTTATAAACTGAATGAGTCAACGCTGTCCCCTATTTTCTCTACTTCTTTCCTCCATCCTCAGCTCTTCCCCTCCACCAGCCTCCCTTACTCCTCCTCTCCTGCCCCATCTCCATTTCAGGGCCAAGCTTTCTCCACATGTGTGCTAAGATTGAAGGGAGAACGTGGTGCTCTATTGATTTCTGGCACTGGAAGTTGGTCTCAGATCATCCTGTTTACATGTGATGTGTTGTAAAGCACAAGCACATATGAAATCAGAGAAAAAAAGAAGCACCAGTGTGAAAAAGATGGTTTTCGGTTATTCTGTCATGTGCAGGCATTTTAACTCCATATCACCGATGTCTTAAGGATAGTTTTGTTTAGGCTTGTGTTTGTAAAAAGAAAAAGAAATGCCAGGGGCAGTATATCGTGGCGCACTGCTGAGCTGCCAGGTCAGATTCCAGCAAATGCCGAAACAGAGGAAGCTGAGTCCCACTGGCATTTGGTGAAGGAGGCCCCTGCGGACGAAATCCATCACGCCTGCAGATGTGGCCCGCAGCTGGGGCAGGTGGATCACAGCCTGCCACAACAAGGGAATCGAATTGACTAGATCACAGCGACTCGACACCACACCCCACAAAGAGAAAGCCTCCGTATCGCTTTTAAAAATCCCCCATCTCGCCAACAGCCGATATCTAAAAGTGGGGTGTCCCTTCGGAAGGATTAAGGATGACAACATTTTCTGATCTGTCATTGCTTTGTCATACAAACCCCTGACTCTGGATGACTTTTGCCCGCTCAGCCCTGCTTACGCTTTGAGGCAGCTGACAAGGAATTAAGTGTCACATGCGATTTCTATACGGGTCAGTTTTGCTGAGACGCACCTGACAAATGTGTGTGCTTCGTTTTGCTCACTGACTTGATCATCCAGGTGTCCAGCGTTTTTTATCCTAAAGGATTCTATGCATCACTGGATATATAAATCAGTCTGGGGGCTGGTGTCACTTAAATGTGGACATTAATGGTTGACAGTCTATTGACTGGCCTGCCAAGCCTTGTTAAACCAACTGGCAGCTTGTCCGAGACCAAAGCCTACATTGCATCCTTTTATACCAACAACACACTTCCTTCCTCCCCTGCAGCTATTTATCTACCTTTCAATTCATGTCACCTTTCATTTCTTGATATTGTTTTCAGCTGTCTTCTTGTCTGACCCCCTGGTCTCCTTTGAAAGATGCACGTGGATTTCTGTCAGCCTGCTGTTATGTTTTTTTTTTTTTCTCCTACCAATTCTATGATTGGCCTACAAAGCTCTGTTTGAAGTTTCTCTGCATCTCTCTAAACATCTTGGGCAACATCAAAGATCACACATTACAAGGGGCCAGAGTTCAACCGAGCGCCGCCGCAATTCAAGCATCATCCCTCCTTTTCCCTTTTCCCTCTCTTCTTCAGGGGGGTTCGTGTTTCTCTGCTGCACAGGCTGAAGGAGAGGAATAGGGGGGGGGGGGGGGGGGGGGGGGGGGGGGGGGGGGGGGGGGGGGGTGGGGACAGCTCCTCTTCCTGCGTTTGTGTCCATCATGTGTCATGGCCGCTCTTGGCTTTCATGTTCTGTCTGGCTGAGTCTCCTGCTCCAGCAGTCTCTGTTTCCTCGCTGAAAATCGGTGTCCCTCAGAGGCAGGAGACGCTCTCTCCTCTGCATCCATTTCAGCTCAGCTCAGCGTAGCCGGGGCTCTGCTCTCACCTTGCTGACACCAGCTCCTCAGCAGACACCTTTTCCCCCTGCATGGGCTCAGCTGGCTGACAGGCAGCTGTCCGTATGGATAAAGCAGAGCAGGACGCACACTGTACACTGAGTCACCGGCGCTGCTTACTGTTCTAACACCTTTGCTATTGCCACCCCTTTGGTTAAGACACGTCTCCTGGATGAATCTCACGCTACCTACAAAACGACCAAACATTACTTAAAGTATTCTATTTTTTTTACTAAGGTTGAAGGTTATATTTTTATACATTTAGTAGTTTCATTCTTGCTTTTTCTTTTATGTCTAAAGTGAACACAAAATATTCATTTTACAAGTTTAGTTTGCTGCTTTCTCCTCATGCAGATTAGTTTTACTTTTGGCATCTCGGTTGTGGCTAATTGCTGAGCGTAATATATAGAACTGAAACACTTGTGAAGTAGTCCTTGTTTGATTACCATGGGAAAGGAGAATTCAGTCGCAGGGGCCCAAAACAAGCCAGTGGCTGATGAAGACAAATGTGCAAACACATGTTGGCAGAATTGCTTTTTGGTTGAGCGTGATCGGCTACGCTCAGGAGGGCGGAACCAGGAGTTGTGATTTATAGTTTTGCGCTGTCCCTGGACCACCACTGTCTGCTGCCTCCCACTACTGTAATTACCATGTGTGTCTATTAGAATAGTCCTGCTGCCCACAATGCATCACCTCAGAGGAGAGGAGAGGAGGAGAGATATCACTTCCCAGAGATGGTCTTGTTATTCCAACGGTGTCCTCTCCAAAAGCATGATACAGAGGATGAGTGGAGAGCAAAAAGACACTGCAGATGATGTGATAAAGGTCAAAAAGAAACATGCTGAAAGGTTGAGAGGTGTATCGGAAAATGGGAGATTAAGAACACAGACCAGTATCATCCGACAGTAGGTCATGTAAGGCGATGTGTTTGGAGGCTACAGAAAAGTCTTTGCAGCATAACTCTGTATCTATAGTCATATAAAGCTTTTGAGCATGTGCTGCCACTGACCTGCAATTCATGTAATTTAGCTCATAATTTAAGCTGCATCGAGGTTGTTTTAATGTGCTTGTTATGTAGCTTCAATATATTCTTTTTAATTGTTATTTTTCTTTGACGTGTTCTACATTTTTCTGTATCGCTCCCGACCACTCCAAAGTCTGCTCCGGTGGATTCAGTGTGCTTTGCCTTGGGCCTTATAGCATCTCCTAGTGGGCAAACTGCCTGCTGCTTACAGGTCCCTGGAAAATTAATACTTTGAATAATGTGATTCAGTCAATACCTTCAGGTACCTTGATAAATAAGAGAACTTGACACCTTCTGAAGTTGTTTATGAGGTGAATTTCTCTGCAGTGTTTTCCATTATGGATAATTTTCCGTTGCTGTTTTGCAGTCGGAGCGCGTGCACAGTCGACTGCCTACAGACTTTGTCAAAATATTTGTGTCTGTCTGCATCCATTACATTTTTTTTTTACAACTTAGTGCTAATAAACTATTTTACATAAAATAGCTATAATTACATTTTTTTCTCAACTGATGTATTATTTTTTTTTGTTAAGAAATGGAACTGAATCACCTTTTTTTTTTTTTTTCCTTTTTCCTTGAGAACTCTGAACTGATAATGAGACCTGGCACTGAGCTCTGGTCAGTGTCATTTATGCTGTAATTGGCCTAAGGGTGTAAAGGTCAGCCATGCATCAGAGGAGACAGAGAACTAAGTGGCTTACAATGACAGCAGTGGAGGAACAAAATTTATTGTAGGTGGAGAGCTTGCACAAATCACCAAATGAGGAGAGTTCATGAGCCGAATTATGATCCTCAAAGCCGGAGATTATCGCGCAAATGAATAAATACATGCACAAATGAAGGCAGTGATTAATTCATGTCATACCATCAAAATTCTATTTTACAAGGGACACACTAAATTCTACAACACACCTAAAGCATTCGGCAGTCACATTCAAAAGAAACATAATAAATTCACCACAATCAAAGTAACGCACGCAGAGAATAGCAATCGCGCGCAATAACTGACGATATAAAACACACAACGTATGCAGCATATTTTCCTACTTGTTCATTTTTTATTTAAATGATACTCGAATGCAATAGGAAAAAAAGAATCCAAATTGCAGTTTCCTGGTAAGTTTTCTGCAACAATTAAATGATCTGATCTGTAAACAGTAAAGTCAAATTCAAAATGCAACTAAAGATACCTTATTTAAGTATTACTGAAATCTTATTCTGACTTGACTTTAGAGAAGAGAAACATTTATTTTTTTCCATATTCCATTTATTAAGCTTATACACGAACAACAAAATGTGTTTGTGAGGTTTTAATACGAAAGAAAATGATAGAAAAATACCAAAAAATCATCTGATTTACATTTTTTAATACCCTGTTTACAAACATGGATTCCAGGTGTAACAGAGAAATCCGTCTCCTGAACTCAGCGTCAGGTATTTGCTGAACCACTAACCACTGATAAACAAAATTTCTCATCAAGCCAAAAAAAAAATATTGATGTTTTCTTTTCAAGATGCATATTTCTTCACACCCTGTTTTCTGATTGTGAATATAATCTGGCCTAGTGTTTGTGTCCCACATGAGCAGCTTCTCACTCAGTCTCCCATCGCTCATATTCATTCATTTATTCCACTGTGGACTCTTACAAACAGCTAAACATGCTTGTTTGAAGCAATGGAATACAAGAAATATCTTATAGACCTTCGTAAACCTGAAATCTGCATAAAACACCTCCATGGTATGAACAAGTTCGTAGCAGCATTGTAGTTGTTTTAAATGGTTGAATCCGGGGTCACGGGAATGATTGAGGTTACAGGGAGGATGGTGTTGTGTTGTTTACACTGATATCATAGCTCATTAGAGAAATAACCACAGTCTCAATTGATCTATGTGACCACCAGCTCAAGTGGTTCAGGCTGAATTTGTGAGTCATTGATTTCTATGGCTTATTAAAGGCATGAGTATCTTACTATACGGAGAGACGTGCAAGCAGGATTACCAGGAAATAGAAGTATTGATTGGGTCAAGAAGCTGAGGCTTACATTTCAAATTCCAAAAGGGAGACAGGATTTGACATAAGAACAGTGTTGACTGAAAAATATGGGAAAATATTCTGATGAGTCACAACTGCCTTGGCTTTAAAAAAAAAAAAGAAAAGAAAGAAAGATGGTAATGTTGAGATCTGGATACTACAATTTATTTACACTCAATAATACAAGTGATTACACTTCCAGATAAATGCTGTTATTTATATTATGCTATTGAATTGTTGTTGACATGTAGGTGTTTTAATGCTGTAGCTGGTTGAGGTTGAACTCTTATTGTTGGGTTGTTTATGCTATAAAAAAAAAAAAAAGAACAGTGTTTCATGTGTTTTAAATCTTCCATTCTAGACTTTTATTAGCGAGCGCTGTTGCAGATCTGGACCCTTATGCAGCCTCCTTTCAACACATTCATTTTTGCATCTGTACAAATCACTAACCTGTAGCGGTTAATGTTAGGATGATTAGAGTGAGTAGAGTTTATTATGTATATAAAAAAGTCTGCACGATGAATCTCAGCGTATTTCGGCCCTCTTCATCGTGTAATTTGCTTTTATCCTCTTGGCATAAAACAAAGATGGATCTAAGTCCGACACCTTCACTTTGTTAAAGCCTCTCAGCCATCTTGATCTGTTTTATTATGATTGTAAACGTTACTGCTGTGAATAAACTTGCAGCAGCATCACATAAATCTAATAAAGCAGACTCACTTATTATTTAGCATCACCACTCCATCAGTTTAGTTGGAGAATGATAGCAGCTGCTTATCCCATGTCCTCAGGTTAACACTGGGGCTGCATTTTTGTATATAAATGGAGTTTTTAAAATCTATCATGCTGCTTTTTTTTTTCTCTTGTTGGAAACTAATTTATCTCAATCTTTTAAATATATCTTCAAATAAAACATCCATCCATCCATTATCTATACACC
>NW_007578889.1:7131-30118 GCF_000690725.1 Stegastes partitus | reverse complement strand
AATAATGTTTAGAAACCAAATTTATTTTCAAGCAGTTTTCCAAATCGGAGTTGCAAGATGCTTTGAAACATTCAAATAGACAAAACTTTTAAAGTAACAATAAATCAGTGACAAAAGACAATAAAACAGTCGTAAAGACAGTAAAATATTTGAAGGGCAATAATAAAGTATTACCAAATACATAAGATATTATATAAATGCCAGTCGGTACAGGTGGCTTTTTTGTACTGATGCAATGACGGCACTCATTTGACAGTCAGAGGACTTTGTTCCAGGGTTTTGGGACTAAAACCATAAAAGCATGAGCCTCCTAGACCTTGTTAACAGCAGCTGATTCTCTGATCCAGGATTTCCAAAATCAGAGGTTACTCTGCTAAGAAAATCCTAAACAGAATCCTGAAACAAATGAGGAGCCAGTGTTTTGTTCCCTGTATATAGTGTTGGTGAATAATCTTGCTGCTGAGTTTTGAATTGACTGTACAGTTGCTGCATCGTTAAGGTGAGTAAATAATAAGTTGAAGAAGTCTGGGTAAGGGGAAAATGAATGAGTGGATATGTTATTCAGCAATGTTTTGAGGGAGCATTGGTTTGACCTTGGCAATATTTCATATTTTTGGATGACAGGAGTAAACCAGAGTCTTGATGTGCTGATTGAAGTTGAGGTTACGATCAAAAACAACTTTAACATTTCTGGTCTAAGGTGGGGAGTGATAGTGCCAGAACTGTTAGCTTCAATACAGGACTAACAACCAGGACTTCCGGCTTACCTGTGTTCACATGTAGGGTGGTGAGTCATCCGATCTTTAACTGCAGCGAGGCAGTATTACAGAGAATACAGGTTGTCATGTTTTTTAGGGCTGAATGAGACATCGCTTCTAAACTGGGAGTCTTCAGTATCACAGTGTTTCAGATGAGTTATTTGGCCCTCAGTATGATACTAGATTAAGTATGAGGTAATAACACAAGATAAAATAATACATTTATAATAAATACAAGTCTTTAATTCTAGACTATTTAAGTGTGTAGGACAGTGTAAAAAAAAAATTATACATTGAGAAATAGTGGAATATTGTGTAAATTAAAAACTGCTAACATTATAAAACTAATTATTAGTGCAATAAAACAGTGTGATTTGATGTTCACACATTGTCAAAGAACAAATTACTTTGTAAAAAATACTTCTTTTTGGATGCAGACACTATGGCCAGTTTTATTCTGTTTTGTTTATTTATTTTACATTTTCCGACAGTATGTTAATTAATACCCCTTTTCAGTGAATTAACCACATACAGAACCATACAAAGACTTTACAATTTTTGAACCTTAATGTGCATAATTTGTCTTTCAAATGACAACAACTATCTGTAAAATACTGATATTTTAGCAGATTTAAGTAGAGCTGTGTAGTTTTATGGTCACATAGTGTAAAGAAAAACATATGATTGATGAAACTCCAGAATTTTAATGGGGATTGTTTGTTGTTGTTGTTGTTGTTGTTGTGGTTGTTTTACAGTCAATAATTTTAGATTTGACTAAATACAGAAAAATCAATAGTTTAAAAAAAAAGTACATATTATTTTCAAACCAGTAAAAAAAGTACTAATGACATACCTGTAAAATAGTCACATTTTTGCTGATTTGATAAAAAGCTGTGTGATTTTACAGTTAAATGCTGCACAAGAATAAATTAGCATTTGTAAATTACATGTTACACGTACTGTTTTGGCCTGTTTTATATATATATCAAATCTAATCTAATCTAATCTATATATTTTTATATATATTTTACATTTATAGTTAATGTGTGAATTAATACTTTTTTTTCTCATTTTACTAGTTAGTTTTTGTATTTTAAAAACTACATTTAAAAAAAATCTGTCAAATAACAGTCAGTGTAGTTTGCCTATTCCTGTCACTATGACAACCAGAGACGTCCTCGTGCAGAATACGTAAAGTAATCTGTAACTTTAGCTGCTAGCAAGAAAATGTTTAACTGAAAAGTAAAAAAAAGTAGAAGCAGAAAGTACGTCAAAAACAAACAAACAACATCTAGGTCAGGATTACAGTCTCCTGTGTGTTTGTCCAGATGGGGGCGCTGTCGTGTCATTTTTCATCTTTCTTCGTGTGTGACGACATTCCGGAATAAGGAAGGACACAATTCATGCGATCTTTCCTCTAAATGCGAAGAGTCGCCGAGTAGCTGCTCCTGAATGCACAACAAAACCCAGATATTTGACTTCCTGCTACATCGTGAGTGTCGCTTTCTGCCTTTATTCATCTGCAGTGTCTCCTCAGTGACGTTTGAGCCGCTGGTTTGTCTGCTAGCTAGCTAGCTAGCTGCTAGCTAACTGCTACATCTTGTTGTGTTTCCGCAGAGCTCCGCTGTTAATCCTGCAGACCGTTTTTTGGGGCGATGTTGTCCAGCAGAGGAGGATCCTGGATGTTCGCTGCAGCCGCAGTAGTGACTGTGTTTCTGCTGGATGCTGTTGTTTTTACACAGGCGAAGGTAAAAACCTGCTGCTGCACACAGCTGTTGAGCCCAAAAGAGATGATCTGCATGAAAACTGAGCAGTTATCTTCCTGTCTCTGCATTATTTTACCTGCTTTGTGTCCTGCATTATAACCAATTTAGTTTTACTGGTTCAAATGGCTTTAAAGGACCATTTAACTCATAAAATGTGGTTTTTCACTTTCACTTGGAGCACCTAGATTGCGATTGAGGTGTTGTTAATGCATCAAAATGACTTGGTTTTATTCATCAGCCCCATATTATTGCAAAACAGATCTCTCTCTTTTTAAAATTTCATATGTAAAACCCATCTGTAAATCATGCTCATTACAGTCTAAATAATGATACGAGACACACTGATCTTCCAAAACAATACCATAAAACGACCCCTAAACTAAGGGTGCAGCCATTATTGTTTTCATTATCCATCATCTGGTGATTACTTCCTGGATTTTTCTATAAGTTGTTTAGTCTAAAATCTGTCCAAAAATGTCAATTAGAAGATATTTAATATGGTGTCATAGGAAAGAAAACAACAAAACTTCACATTTAAGATGCTGACAGAAGTTTAGAGACACTTTGACCTCCTTTTCTCGATCATTCCAGAGTTTCGAGGACGTTCGCTGCAAGTGCATCTGCCCGCCGTACAGAAACATCACCGGCCACATCTACAACAGAAATGTCTCCCAGAAAGACTGGTGAGTAAAACCCTTTGACATGTACCTTCAGTCCCAACGCATTCATGTTGTTTTTGTTTTTAAATGTCTCTGTTGATGTGTTTTCCAGTAACTGCCTCCATGTGGTGGAGCCCATGCCTGTTCCTGGCCATGACGTGGAAGCTTACTGTCTGCTGTGCGAGTGCAAGTATGAGGAACGGAGCAGCAACACCATCAAGGTACCGTTGGTTTTCTTTGGGTTTTGGCAGCACATCTCATTCAGTCTTTGTGTGATTGTATATCTGACAACTAAAGCTCTATTTCAACAATTCTGATCAGCTTCTGCTTATTGATTCTGAATCTTCTTGATTCCTTGAGGGCCAAGGGGTTCAAGGTGGTTAGAGTTGATGCAACAGTAAAATCCTGCCTTTACGTTTATACATGTATGATAATCATCTAATGTTATAAGATGCTCTATTACAAAAGTCACAGTACTTTTGCTTTAAGTAACATTTTGATTGCAGGACTTTCACAGTGTGGTATTAATCATTTCACTTAATCAACATAAAATATGTTTTTACAAAGTGCGGTTCGCACACCCACAGCCTGACTGCACATCCACTGTCATGAAGGCGGTGTTGTAGACGAGTGGGTTCACTGTGAGTCTTCCACTGTGTGAGACAAGTATTTGTGCGTCTTATAAGGCGAGAAAAGATACTTTAGTGAGCTGTAACATGCTTCCATAACTACTGAAGCTCTGTGTGCTGTGCTTGCTGTCACAGACAAGAAATAAAGAGTCCCTGTTCATGTTTGTTGCATTCTCACAGCAGAGTTCTGCAAACATATCAATGTCTGGAACAAAGACCACAGTTGCTATGGTTATGATTACGTTGTTTAGCAGCGGAAACACAGAGCTGGATAACGTGATCATAACCATAGCGATGGTGGTTTCTGTTCTGGTGATTTATGCTGTTGTGGCTACTCGACTGCAGCGAGTCTGATCCCAAGCTTGCATAGCATTTACTGAACTAGGAGGAACTACACAACTTCTGCTGTTCACCTGCTCGTCATGAAAGTGAGCAGCAGCTGAGGAGGTTTACTGAGAATAATGCAGGACTCGTGATTTATTAAGACAAATGTTTTAGGAGACGGGAAGACTCACATTTATTCAAGTCTGATGACTAATGGCACTGACAGACAGCAGTAAATATACAATGTTTATCTGCTAGCGCACGGACAATTTGTTAAGGAACCTTACACACATATTAAATATTTAAAACATTAAGAAGCTTCTTTAGTTTGTCTGCTTGATCGAAAGACAATGAAGTTGTGAAAGAAGTGTGTAACAGTGTCCATGTTTACAGAGAACTGATATAAAATTCACTTCTACTGGCATCACTCAGGAGGAAATGAAACTGTAGACGTTTTAGGCCATTGTGGTCACAATATATAAAAGCTACATTACTGGAGATCACAAAGTGGCGACTGCATCAGAGCCAGAGTAGCAAATTTTAAAATACTCAATCAAAAATCGCTCATAAAAAGTAACAATAATCGGAAAAATGCTGGAAGTCATGACATCCTGATAAACTGTCGACCCTTAATATAGACAGTAAAATTAAATTGCAATGTTCAGTTGAAACAAGCAGACGACTGTGCTGTTGGAAGTTGATTCTGCATCATAACTTCCAATTTTCTCACTCTTACTAACCGTCCCAGGTAACCATCATCATCTACCTGTCCGTCGTGGGTGCCCTGCTGCTCTACATGCTGTTTCTGCTACTGGTTGATCCTCTCATCCGCAAACACGACCCCTACACCCAGCCGCTGCACAACGAGGAGGACTCTGAGGTACCCATTTACACGAAACGAACACGGCTCATGCATTTGTTTCATTTCGGCAGAGTATGAAGTTTTTCACTTTGAATGTTCGCGGTTTTGTGTTTGCGGGTCCAGGAGATGCGTCCGCAGGCAGACAACAGTCAGGCCCGAGGAAACACAGTGCTGGAGAGGGTCGAGGGAGCACAGCAGCGCTGGAAGAAGCAGGTTCAGGAGCAGCGCAAGACCGTGTTCGACCGCCACAAGATGCTAAGTTAAACCCTCCGGCTGCCGTCAAAGCGGGTTTAGAGTAGGTAACCTCCCTGGGCTCAGCGCTGCAACACTGTCACCAGCTGCACTCTTACAAACCTCTTTGTCTTTGCTCTTCACCTCCAGAATTTGGGTTTCCACAACAAGAATTCAAACACACCGATGTAACAAGCAGATGTTTAATATCTATTCATTGACTGTCTGTAATAACTTTAGCTGAGTTGCAGTTGTAACAAAGAAAAACTGCATGTTTTGCCTCATGGCTAAAGGTCATCTCAATCATTTTCAGCAATTTGCAAAGCAACGGATCTGGAATGTCTTATTAAGTAAGAACTTTTTTTTATTGTATTTTGCAGTGGCTGTGAATAGCTTTCAAGCTTCCTCATGATAATTTTTAAGCTACTTGTTATAAAAAAAAAAGTTTTTCTTGTAGTGTAATTTATAAAGTAACCTCAGAAAGGGTAAGTTCATGTACCCTGCCTATGCTATTGCCAGGCATTGCATACGCCCTAGTTTAGCGCTAACAATTTGTTGCTATATAAACCTGGCTTTATTTAGTGTCATTTGGGCTTTAAAAAAAAAAAAAACAACCTTTGCCATTGATAGCTTCAAGATCTCCCCAAACTGTGCCTTTTTCTGTCTCTCTCTTTTTGTGGGAAAATGTGTTGCACCTAAACTCAAAAGGAAAATGTGTCTCTTAAGCTTACAAAACATAACAGATGATGTTTACCAAGAACTTTTGGTAGATAACATGTTTAAAAGTAGTTGAATTTAAATCTTTTATTTACCAGTCAAACCTGATTTGAAATGGGTTTGTTCCGTAACATAGACTTAAGGCCACATTTCTGTCGTCTATTTTGCAGCACAGTTTGATGTGACATACTTTCCACGCTAAGAGAGAAATGGGGAATGGGGGGCATTAAACAGAGCTTTGAAACCGTCCTCGGATGAATCTAATCTCTGCCATAGGAGAATGTCCCAAATCTGTAAAGCTGCTGATAATGCGGTTCAGTGTGTGAATCAGGATGCCTGGTGGCTGTGAAGAAGCCCGCGTGTGCATCATTATCTGTCAGTGGATTCCCCCCTCGCATCCCGCTACTGAAGCTCCCTGGTGGAGAATTGTTAATACAACAGAGAAAGACACACTGACTCACGTTACCTCGTGCACAATGTGAACTGCTGTATTTTATTTATCTGTCATTTTTTTTGTTTATCATTAATGTGTGTTTTATTTTTATGATGGGTTGATTTAAGTAATGTTTGATATCACCGCTATCAGTGTTTTGTATGTATATTTATCTCCAGCCCAACTGGGGCGTTGCACTGCCCATGTTTAGCTTGATGTGAAATAAAAAAAAAAAAAACTCTCAAGTGCAAGATTTTGGGTCATTCCTCCTGAAGTTTGGGAATTTCTTTCTCCTCTGGTTACTGCAGATTTTCCCCTGTTTGCAATAGGGGATGACAAAGAGCGCAGCATGTGGCCCCTCTGCATGCGCTGCACTGTGAGAAGTAGCCTTCTTCTATATCGTCTAATTAAGTTTCAGATTAGGACTGGTGGGCTGCAGGGTGGTACAGCTGGTTAGCACTGTTGCCTCGCAGCAAGAAGGTTGCCGGTTCGCGTCCCGGTGGGGGCTTTCTGTGTGGAGTTTGGAGTGTTCTCCCCGTGCAGCGTGGGTTCTCTCCGGGTTCTCCAGCTTCCTCCCACACAGTCCAAAAACATGTTGAGGTTAATTGGTGATTCTAAATTGTCCGTAGGTGTGAATGTGAGTGTGCTTGGTTGTCTGTCTCTAAGTGTAGCCCTGTGATAGACTGGTTACCTGTCCAGGGTGTCTCCTGTCTTCACCCTAAGTCAGCTGGGACAGACTCCAGCCCCCCCGCGACCCTAGTGTACAGAAAATGGATGGATTAGGAGTGGTGCTTAGCTTTTGGGAGAATTTTCAACAGTCACCTCTAACATGTTTAAAACTTGATTTGCTGAGTTCAAACAAAGATTGTCTTCAAGTTGAGTTCATTAGTGTTTTCAAGGCAGCAGGTGAACTTAACGTTTGCAAGTTGAAATGACGTGAAATGTCTCACAGTGTACAAGCTGGTGTTGATATTCTTCTTCTGCAGGACCCCCCCTCCCCTTCTCCAGGCTTTCATCTTCCTCTGCTGCCCCGTCCCCCAACCCCCTCTCGATCCCATCTACCCCCCGTCTTCCACCTTCCACCCCCCTTCCCTCGTAACCATCCCCAAGCATGGCCTGCTACTGGTTCACAATCTAAATTTAAACTACAGCAGGGCCAACTGCTCCTCCGGCCACTCTGGGCTCCTGTTTTCTCCCCTGCCGAGGTGGGCTTTTTCTGTCAGAGGCCCTCAGCCAGGAGGAGAGGCCTGTGGCTCTGTGTGAGGGGGGCACGGAGTCAGAGGGAGAAGGGACAAGAGGGGAGAGAAAGGGCGGCGGGGGACCCCACGCTGGATCGGCTGCTTTGGAACCAAGAGGCCTTCGCAAAGGGGACTTACACTGCACCTGAGTTTGGGATTTTACAGTGAGTTGTCACATTTTTTCTGGGATTGGGAGCCGGTCACAGGTGGAGGCATCAGGATGGCGGCCAACGCAGATGCGGCCAAGCCGGTCATCATGAACGAAGAGGAGCTGAAAAGGAAGCAGAGGGAGAAGCTGAAGAAGTTACAGGCCACGGGAGGAAACCCTCGACCCGCTAGATCCCTCTTCCTCTTCAACCTCAAAAACCCCTTCCGCAAGGCCTGCATCAACATTGTGGAGTGGAAGTATCCTTTTTAGCTTATGTTCACACACACACCTATTTTATACAAACTACTCAGACAATTGTGTTTGTGCTATTAAGCAGACATTGGCTTAGAAATATATGTACTTTAAATAGGCTTTGCTCTTAAATATACAGTATGTAAGATACCCAAGTAGCATGCAGTGGACTACTGACAGCTAGGATTTACAGAAATAATTTATCTGCAGTGTGGGGAATTATCAGCCATGTTGTTCACCTGTCGTTAGTATGCTCAACTAAGTCTATTTCAAATCTGTGCTAAGACGATCCCCGACGTGTTAAGACTTTTGTTGTTCCTGGCTTGTTTCAAAGTCAAGTTTGTAGCTGTCAGATTTTCACCTGGAGCCAGTCTGAGCTCATCCACTCACATCTGTCAGACTGAAGCAATTCAAGACATCACCTCTTTAGTGTCCTGACTCGCTGATCTTCTTTTTTTTTTAAATTTAATGTGGAAATAGTCGCTCCGAAATGCAGGCAGCCTGTGAGAACAGCCTAAACACATCTCAGGCTGTTGAGTGAAGTTATGGCTCCTATAGGGGGTTTCCTGCTTTTAGCCTGATGTCCATTCCTGGATCGTACATATTTTCCATCCAGAATAGAAGGAGATGATCATATCTATGCAGTGACAGCACCCTTATCCTCACAGCACCTTAAATCAGATACATGAACTTGATGTTGGACAATGACACTGGCATTTTAAAACGTGACCGTGTAAATAGTCGGGTTAAACAGTTGAATTGACATTTATGTACATAAGCTAAGCCAGGTCATGGACTGTTTACTGCAGCAGTTTAATCACATTGGTATGTGAGTTGACAACACAGGGCTTGTAAAAAGGAGTAGAAATACTGACTAAACCTCTTTAAATATATTTACAATAATAAAACAATCAATGTGCTTGGATTTCAGATTGAATAAATATTTAAGAGAATGTCCAAACATTTTTTTTTTCCCCACTGATGAATAGTGAGTGTTTAAATGGTTTGGTCATATTCTTGGGCTGTGCAGCTGTCCCACGGCGTCACAGCGAGACATGATGCTGACCTGGCAGGGGAATTCTCTCGCAGAGCCCCCTACGGACGAGAATGAAGCAGCACGGCAGACTAGATTACATTAACTGTGACCGTTTCGCCGGCCGTCCGATGGGCTGTTTTAGGGATGATGTTTCAGGCAGCATTTAAAGACACTGATCAGCGTTCACAGAGCTGCTGGATTTGTTTGGTTACGTGGCATCACAAAAAGCATAAAATGATTCACACAGATAAAGATTTTTATTCTGTCTTTAAAGTATTTCGCATCCTTTAATTGTCACTGTTAATTATTTATTGTGTGATCAGTCCTGGTTATGTACTGTTTGGATCCTGAGCTTCCCCATTCAGAACCTTTGAAATCATCATCCTATTGACCATCTTTGCGAACTGTGTTGCTTTGGCTGTGTTCCTGCCGATGCCTGAAGAAGACAGCAATAACACCAACTCAAGTTTGGTAAGAACAAGAGAACACAACAAGACTAAATGAGAAACCCGGCGGTCTGGTGGATGAATTCATATTTATCTATCATAATATGCAAGATAGAGAAAATAATCTTTTAATTGTGGCCTCTGGTTTAGGAAGGACCAGCATTTCACTACAACCAGTAGATGACTGCGTAGCTGGATTTAGCAAATTAATATAGTCGTATTAATTTACTGACACAGCTACAGCTTTGAGCCAGTAAAGTCAGACACTTCATGACTAAGAGTTTCAGCTGTTCCTGAGTCTGAGCGCCAAGCCCCATTTAAATGCCTCCAGACACAACTCAGTGCTTTGTTGGGAGTCTCATCTGTGTCTGCAAAGTAACGTGTCATCAGGCAATTTGTTTATCCCTGTTGTTTTGTTTTTTATATCCTTCTCTAATCTCAAACTGGCCTTTAAAGAAGACAGTCATGCAAAAGTATGAGAATTACCTACCAATATGCAGGATATGATGTCTGCAGAATTTCCAGTGTAGTGCAGAAGCTTTATTTTCACCACAATATTATGCAATCATTTTTTATGTGTTCTAGCAGAAAAACTGTAGTAGCAAAGGGTTGCATGACCGATTCACAGTGTCTCATTTTAAAGTAGTGTAAACAAGTCGATGGCGGATGTTTGACCCCTGGTTGCTGCTGATATGCGTCCAAAAAATATTATATTTCAGCATCATAGTGCTGTGAGGGTAGTGTATTACAGGTCAGAGGCTAAAAGGGTGATCAAGGTGTGTAAGTATGGCATAGAGAGCAAAAAAAGGCTGCACAGTGCATTCATCTTATTTGTGCCTATGTATTGGATGTTGCACTGTCTCTGAGAATTTTGACATTCATCAAAAATGTCAATATAAAGCCCCTAACGCCAGCCATCACTGACTGTTCTGCATTTAGTCAATAAATGCCACACAGTCCAGGTTAAAGCTTATGTCAGTGTTGATATATACTCATTTTACCTTCCCCCCTTAGCCAAGTTCATCAGGTGCCCAAATTTCATTGCTTTGGCCCTCTTTCCAGCCTTGTCCCAAGTCCATCTAACTTCTTACGGTGCCATTCCACAGAGGTGAAAAATGTAAGAAGAGATGGTTCACCCCCTTATTGCTGCTAGAAGTAGGTCGGCCTGGGCGGCGTCACTCCGCTGACGCAGGTGGACACAGGAGAGTCCACAAATGTTGCCTCATGAAACCACAACTCAGAAAATATTATGAGTATTAACACACTGCAACCTACGAGTGCAACCTGTCCCTGTTGCTGTAATTCATTGAAGTCGGGTGACTTTGGGTCTAGAAACGTATGTGTTCTTGTTAGTGGCTGCGAGGTCGGCCTTGGAGGTTCTAATTGATTAGGGGCCTGGGGAGCGCTGCTGGGAGGCTCAGCTAAAGATTATTGATCTGATCTGTTTAAAAGACTCAAAGGGAAAGAAAGAACATTTCATATATCATTTACAGTACGCCTCAGATTACGTCAATAATTGTGGCTGGATTCCCTTGGAGCTCTATCATACTGTTGTTACATATTAGCCTGTTGTCCTAAATTATCTGCATTCAGATCCAACAGCCTGATTCGTGCTCAGTTCTGTGTGTTGATGCTGATGCTAAAATCAAGAAAATACAGAGACAGTTTGAAAATAGACACTTTTATTCATCCATCCTTTGTCTGTTTGCTGTCGCTGACCAAAGGCTTTTAAATCTGCTGCAAACAGTTTGCTTTATATTAGAATGACATCTCTGACTAATTACATTGTGACGTAAATTCTCTCATCAATCACTGTGTGTCTCCTGAGCCTCTCTGTTTAAACTTCATGAGATTGGTTTGCATGAAAATTAGCAAACAGCCCATAAAAGACAGCATGTTTATCTAACACCAGGAGCTTTTTTTGCTGATCACCTTGGGTTATTCCCCCTAAAACAAATGCCTCACAGGGTAATCAAACATGAAAATCTTGTCTTTGCTGACCTCCAGTGGTGTAACGTCCCATCTTGCTGTATATACAGTATTTGAAGGTATATCCAGGAACACTGCCAGATGCTGCTCAGCCACATAGAGCAGCAAAACAAAACCGTTCAAGCTGGTGTTAAGTTACTCTTTGTTGGATTTTCTCAAATCATTAAGTATTCAATTGGAGAATTGAATGTGACTGGTGTGACCTTTATAAAATGCAATTTCCTTGTTTACTGCAGGAGAGTCTGGAGTATATCTTCCTGGTCATCTTCACTCTGGAGTGCTTCTTGAAGATAGTAGCGTATGGTTTCGTGTTCCATGAAGGAGCCTATTTACGGAACTGCTGGAACATATTGGACTTTGTCATCGTCTTCATGGGGTAAGATGAGATCTAAGCTGCAGGTGGATACCTCTGTTGCCAAAGGGCAACAGCTTCCATTCGAACAGCCACTAATACTTCAGTTTTATTAGTTAAAAATTCCATATCAAAGCTGGAATATATTTCTGCTGAGTGCCAGTTTTGAAACGCTTATTTTGTATTAAAGCAGCAGGTCTGTAGGGGTAGGCACTCATGGCTGTGCTATCTTTTCCTGCAGCCTCTTCACCTTTGCTTTGGATACCATAAACAAGATAGCAGGTGTACCAATGGAGAAGGGTGGAGGGTTTGACATGAAGGCGCTGAGAGCCTTCAGAGTCCTGCGGCCCCTTCGCCTTGTTTCTGGAGTCCCCAGTAAGAGCTTTAATCCACACATTCTGCACAAAGACCCTGATCCAGTGTTAGAATGTTTTATCTACTCCATGCACTTGATATGTGAACAGTACTGAGATCTTGTATGTTTAGCTTTTCTGCTCAATTTCAGGCCTACAGGTGGTGATGAACTCCATCCTCAAAGCCATGCTGCCTCTGCTGCACATCGCCTTGCTGGTCTTCTTACTGGTCACTATCTATGCCATCATGGGACTGGAGCTGTTTAAGTGCAAAATGCATAAGACCTGCTATTACACTGACACAAGTATGTATAGAAGGACACAGCCAGATACTCTTGCACTTTGGCTTTTATATTAAGGGTTATATTAAGGGCTATGGATTATTTATCTCTTCTCTGTGGACCTGCAGATATCTATGCCACAGCAGAGGCTGAGCTGCCGGCTCCCTGCGCTCAGGCTGGTAATGGACGCCGCTGCATCATCAATGGTTCTGAGTGTCGGCCTGGATGGGAAGGTCCCAACAATGGCATCACCCACTTTGATAACATCGGCTTTGCCATGCTTACTGTATACCAGTGTATCACCATGGAGGGATGGACCAAAGTGCTCTACTGGGTCAGTAGCTGCTTCTGTATTGCACCAACATCTCCACGTTAGCCTACACGTTAGGTGTTAATTGTGAAATGCATAAAGCAGAATTCATTGTTTTCTTTCTTGCTTTCAGCTTAATGATGCCATAGGAAATGAATGGCCTTGGCTCTATTTTGTTCCTCTCATTCTGTTGGGCTCCTTTTTTGTGCTTAATCTGGTTCTGGGCGTGCTCAGTGGGTAAGACGGCTGTTTTTCTTTCTACTCTCTGTTGAGTTCATGTTGCTTCCTCACATAATCAATCAAGAAATCAGATAATCACATGTGTATATGTTGTTCAACACAGAGAGTTCACCAAAGAGCGAGAGAAGGCCAGGTCACGTGGAGAGTACCAGAAGCTACGAGAGCGTCAGCAGCTGGATGAGGACCTTCATGGCTACATGGAGTGGATCACTCACGCTGAAGTCCTGGATGCCGACAGAGAGGGCAAAGGTCCGCTCTATATTAACCACCTCATCTCCCACCCCACGTAGAGACACTGTCAACTTACAGCTGTTATTCCCTTGTCAGGTCTCCTGCCTTTGACCAGTGGAGATTCAGACACAGACAGCCTGTATGACCTGGAAGGCAAGAGTCGAATTGTCTACTACTAGTGAGTCTGCTGTTCTGTAAATGTATAAATGCTGGTGTGTAATGTCCATGGCAGCTTGTAAGCCAGGGTTGTTTTCATGTTTAGCCGCCTGGCTCGCCGCTGGAACCGTTTCTTCAGGATGAAGTGCCTGGTGTATGTGAAAACCAATAGCTTCTACTGGGCGGTGATGATCCTCGTGTTCTTCAACACTCTGACCATAGCCACAGAGCACCACCACCAGTCTGAGTCCCTGACCTCCCTGCAAGGTTGGTGGTCAACCACACAGTTATACATAAAGATTTTTTTTTTTTGCATAAATTTATTCATTTGTCTGTCTCCTCTGTCACTTCAACAGATGTGGCCAGTCGTGTGCTACTGGTGCTGTTTGTCATCGAGATGTTTGTGAAGATGTATGCACTGGGACCCAGAGCGTACTTCATGTCTCTGTTTAACCGTTTCGACTTCTTTGTGGTGCTCTGCGGCATCCTGGAGATGATCATGCTGTCTGCAGGGGCTGTGACTCCTCTGGGTTTCTCAGTACTGAGGTGCATCCGACTGCTGAGGATTCTCAAAGTCACCAAGTAAGTTTAGTCATGTGACAACAGTTTACATGACGATAGTGGAGTTTTGTTGCTCTTAACTCCCGGTCCACTGTTTTTTAGATACTGGAAGTCTCTAAGTAACCTTGTGGCCTCCCTCCTCAACTCTGTTCGCTCCATTGCCTCCCTGCTCCTCCTCCTCTTCCTCTTCATCGTCATCTTCTCACTCCTGGGCATGCAGGTGTTTGGAGGGAAATTCAACTTCACCGACCACCGAGCCAGACGCAGTAACTTTGACAACTTCCCTCAGGCCCTGATCAGTGTGTTTCAGGTGAGGCTGCACACTTTTGGCAAACGCTTTAAACTCTTAACGATGACCGATCTGATTTTGTTAAACCTGATTTTTATAATCAAAAGTTTAAATGGTTGCTTTTTAACCCTTACCTGTCTCTCAGATCCTCACAGGAGAGGACTGGACCAGCATCATGTATAATGGCATTATGGCCTATGGAGGGCCTGTGATCCCTGGCATCCTGGTCTCCATCTACTTTATTGTCCTCTTTGTTTGTGGAAACTGTATCCTTCATGCACACTTATCGTGGATAGAAAAACTGCATGAATGGCAATAAAATAACAACCAAGCTTCTTGTTTTCCTGAGCTCAATGCAACCAGACATCCTCCTCAACGTCTTCTTGGCCATCGCCGTCGACAACCTGGCAGAGGCTGAGAGTCTGACTTCAGCTCAGAAAGAAAAGGCGGAAGAGAAAATGAGGAGGAAGCTACTAAGGTGAATCAAAGAATATCAGGTGAGAGGAATCTGCTCTGTCTACGCATGGCTAAATTTTATCCCCTCTTGCCCTTTAGGTCCAAAATGCCTGAGAAGACTGATGAGGAGAGAGAGAGGATTGCTAAGAAACTGGCAGAGCAGAGGGCCAAGATGGAGAACATGCCCACCACAGCCAAGGTTAGTGTTGTTTCTAGCATCGTATCACGTTCGGTCGTCACAATGATTTATTCACGAGAACTTTTTGTGATTCGCATATATCTTTATTTTGTAGCTCAAAGTCGATGAATTTGAGTCCAATGTCAATGAAGTGAAAGATCCATTTCCACCTGCTGACTTCCCTGGTAAACACAAATATATATATCTTCAACTGTTTTACTTGCATCTCAAACTCCCACAGCGGTGTAGTTGTAGCAGAAGGAGGTCACTAATTCCAGGAGGTTGTATTCATTACACTGTCTTGGCTATGTTACAGCACAAGGATAGTAACCCCTCATCACTATTAGACTCAGCTGATTCCCTGAGTTGTGATTATAGCAGAGTCTAAAGCTATTTTCACACCCCTCTGGTGGCTACCATATAAAGCCTTCCACATGATTCAGCACTGGGAGATTTTTCTTGCCTCTTTGCTTAAGGTTTTTATTTCAGTACCTCCAGTGAGTGAGCATGTCGTTGCACTGTAGAATTTCGAGCGCTTTTTTTTCTGCATCACAGGTGATGATGAGGAAGTAGAACCTGAAATCCCCATCAGCCCTCGGCCCCGACCGATGGCCGACCTGCAGCTGAAGGAAGAAGCAGTTCCATTGCCTGAAGCCAGTTCCTTTTTCATTTTTGGCCCTCAGAACAAGTAGGAATCTGACAGTTAATCTGCACAAGCACAACCTGGAAGTAGATATATTATACTAAATAATGCAAACTAACACTTGTGCCTGCGTGTGCTTACATTTGGCTACGAACTTTTCTACAGGTTCCGTAAGCTGTGCTACAAGATCATCAATGCTTCGTCCTTCACCAACTTAATCCTCCTCTTCATCCTGCTGTCCTCTATCTCGCTGGCAGCTGAGGATCCCATTGATCCCAAGTCCTACAGAAACCAGGTGACCAGCAGGTCGAGCCCAACTCACTGGACAGTAACTGTTGTAAAAGGCCGCATTTGATAACAGTCCTGTTTCTCTGTGCCCTTCTTTTAGATCTTGGCCTACGCTGACATTGTCTTCACAACCGTATTCACCATTGAGATTGTGCTGAAGGTCCGTTCAACAGAGAGTAATGTGCTGCGTATTTTTGTTTTTGGGGTCACTGATTTGGTTCTTTGATGTTTTTGACCTGATGATACTTTTCAAACAGGGCATCTTTGTGCTATAAAACACCTGCATTCTTGTTCATCGTCACTCAAATGTTTCCTCATCATATCGACAATGTTTTACATGAGAGAGAAGCATCTAGGATCAACATGAGATAGTTTTTCTTTCAGGTCGTGCATGTTTTCCATTGAGATTGATGATCTAAGACTACATTTTCAGTTATGGGATAAAGCTGGGTGAGCCAACAACCTAACTCACAATGACAGGAGCTATTGTCCTGCTGAATTGCAAATCCGATATTTATTGATCTGAATGTAAATACTCACAGAAACGACGAGGATACTCAGAGAGATGTCTGCTGCCGAGGCCAATGCCATTTCTCACAATTTTTATGTCCCTTTCTGGTCATTGAGTAAACCCCTAAAAATCCATCTCCATATATGAAGATCTTTCTCACTGAAAATAACCCCTTCCTGCCCTACAGGGCTTGATGTGACTCTTTACTGTATCTTCCTTGAGAATGTGCATATCTATTAAGTTCCTGCCTCTCTCCCCATCCACCCCTCTGCACCTCTTTGCCAAGTTTCATAAAATGCGGCCATGCAGTTTTTGTCTAATCTTGCTGATGGACCGACAAACAAACAGCACTGATCACATACCTACACCTTGGCTCTTACATTTGTGGAGGAATAAGTTTAGACATTTTCAACATTAGGCCTATAAGGAACAGTTTTTGTCATTACCAATTTATCGACCAATTATTTTCTTAAATAACCGAATTAGTCTGGAGTCTGAGCTGAGGTCTTTGTTTTGTCCAACTAACATCCCAAGGCCCAGAGAAATTCAATGTAATCATTTATAAGGTAGAAAATCAGCAGACGCTCACATTTAACAAGCTCTAACATGTGGCATTTGTCTTTGAGAAAAAGTGGCAGCTCTGTTTAACATTTTTGATTTATTATCCTGTGTGTAACTGTCCTGCATTTCACTGACAGATGACCGTGTACGGAGCATTCATGCACGAGGGCTCTTTCTGCCGTAACTCTTTTAACATCCTGGATCTGATTGTGGTCACAGTGTCTCTCCTGTCTATGGGAATGGAGTGAGTTTATATTTTAGAATCACAAAATCAGTACATAACACAATATTCACATTGTTATTAATTGCACTATTTTGAACTTTGAGACATGCATATCAAGACTGCTTTTTGTCATGTGTTGTTTGCAGATCCAGTGCCATTTCTGTGGTGAAGATTCTCAGGGTGTTGAGGGTACTGAGGCCTCTCAGAGCCATCAACAGAGCCAAAGGGTTGAAGGTACAACACATGCATTAATATTTTCCCCAAGGGAGATTTCTGGGTGGGAGTAATGCTTCATCTCATTCATTGGATTCTTTACTTGAGTAAAAGTCGCAGTACAACCAAGGGAAAGATATTCACTTCAAGTAAAAACAGTGCATTCAAATTCTTACTCAGATAAAAAGCACCAAAGTGCCGTTAGTAATATCTACCTAAAGTTTAGAGAAATCCTACAGAAAAATGACTGATATGTAAGTGATGTGTATGGCTTTATTAGATTGTTAATATTGATGTATTTATTTGTTTCTAAGTTTTCACTTTACAGTTGTATCTTGTAGCAAATTCAGTTTGAGGTGCAGTTTAAGTCCAGTAGTTGCCGTCCTTGGGGTCAGACCCAGTCTGAAGGGTCAAAAGATAAACAGACCTTTTCTGTAATTTATTCTTTATTTTGGTAAAATGTTGGATACTTTCACTTCTTTGGGCCTGAAAGTATTATCTGGGGGAAGCTAGCTGAGAAATGTATAAGGGAAACCACTCTTTTACAGTCCTGACTACGATACATAGATGTCTGGGATATGACAAAGGGTCCTAAACAGACACTTGTAAAAAAAAAAAACATTCAGGAGTATGTTGTTAAATGTTTTTGTTTTGTTTTCTTTTTTTTTTTTTTTTACATATATAATAGTAGTATCTAGTAATTATAGCTATTACAAAAATGTAGTGCTGTAAAAAGTAAATTATTACCTTCTAAAATGTATGGAAATAGAAATATAAAGTATCTGGCAATGGAAATACTCAAGTACCTCAAATGTGTACTTAGATACAAAACTTGACATTAATTGGTTATTGTTTATCTGAATTGACAGCATGTGGTTCAGTGCGTGTTTGTGGCCATCAAAACAATCGGCAACATCGTCCTGGTCACCATGCTGCTGAACTTCATGTTTGCCTGTATCGGTGTCCAACTCTTTAAGGTAAGTTTGTTCACATATGGCTTCATAGCCGTGTGATACTGTGAAGGTCATATTTCCAGACTAGAAGCTTTGCTGCTGGTGTATTAGATGCGTCACTAATCCTTTCCCTCTCAGGGTAAATTCTACAGCTGCACAGACCCATCCAAAGTGACTGGGGAGGAATGCCAGTAAGCCAAACAACGTTTGCACATCATAGATTTCATTTAGCAAAACCATATTGCTATTTTTGAGTGACTATTCATCATGTCTGGTCTCAGGGGATTCTTCATGAAGCACATGGAAAATTCCCTCCAAGACACGGTGCTGGCGAAAAGAGAATGGATCAACAGCGACTTCAACTTTGACAATGTGCTCTACGGGATGTTGGCTCTATTCACTGTTTCCACATTTGAGGGATGGCCAAAGTGAGCACAGAATACATTTAGATTTGATAAATTGCATCTTTTAATAGGATTATGATTGAATTATTTTGATTCTATCTGTGTGATTGAGTTAGAAGTCAGTATATCAGGTTAGGTGGATATTAGTATTGGAAGTAATTCCATCGCCTGGAATCTGTCCAAATTTTTTATCTCTGATCTTTAGGCTTTGTTCAGCCAATTTCCTCTCTTTTCTCATCATATCTCCATTTGTTTCCAGGCTCTTGTACAGAGCCATAGATTCAGACCAAGAAGATATGGGTCCGGTGTTCAACAACCGCGTCGACGTGTCCATCTTCTTTATCGTCTACATCATCCTCATAGCTTTCTTCATGATGAACATCTTTGTGGGCTTTGTCATAGTCACCTTCCAGGAGCAGGGCGAGCAGGAGTATAAGAACTGTGAGCTGGACAAGAACCAGGTACACTGACATGAAGCTGATGACAGTGAGAGCGCAGTCATTCCTGGTAAATTCAACCTGCTACTGTCGCGTAGAATGACTAATTCTTTTTTGTTTTGACACACCAGCGTCAGTGTGTGCAGTACGCTCTGAAGGCTCGTCCTCTGAGGTGCTACATCCCTAAAAATCCCTACCAGTACAGGGTCTGGTACATTGTCACCTCCTGCTACTTTGAGTACCTCATGTTCTTCCTAATTATGCTCAACACCTTGTGTCTGGGGATGCAGGTATGTAAATCAAGGTCACGTTGCAACCTGAAAGCACTGAGATTGTGCCGAGGGTCGTAACAGACAATATTGAGTGTCTTTCTGCTCTATCTTCAGATGCTGCTGAGATTTTTTTTGCATGCGCTGAGTCACAGGGGTTCAGGGTTTATTGAAGCATTTAATTAATGAAACTTGAACAGCATTTGAACATAACTTTACAGCATATCGCAAAATAAATAATTTGGGGGCAAATTAGATGCACATAAATGAAAGATGTGCTACAGATTTCTTTATCGATTCATTTACAACATCTTACATTGCATGTCAGTTTTCAGAAAGCAATGACTTACAAGTTGAGTCACCTGCTTTCAAAGTTGCAGTTGATTAGATCTAATCCTTAAAGTTAAAATGTTGGCCGAATTTATTTTCAACGTAGGCTCATCCCAGTTTCTGAATACTTTTAATTTTTCATTGTCATTTTTTCAAGTTATTTATAGTTATCTTCACCACAGCTACGATCTGTAATTCTACTATGTCAGATCAGCAGTTCTAACGTATTATTATGAATTTATTTTCAGCACTGTAATCAGTCCGACCATGTCACCAAGCTGTCGGACACTCTCAACTTGATCTTCACCGTGCTCTTCACCGTGGAGATGATTCTCAAGCTCATGGCCTTCAAAGCGAGGGTAAACGCTCTAATGTTTGTTGTTCTACTGCTGATGCACCGAGTCTCATCTCCTAATCTGCGTCACCCCTTTGCGCAGGGCTACTTTGGAGACCCCTGGAACGTGTTTGACTTCATCATCGTCATTGGTAGCGTTGTTGATGTCATCCTGAGTGAAGTCGATGTGAGTGCATACGACACAGATTTCACGTTCTCATCGCAGGTGCTGTAGAAAAGTCCCTTACGCTGTCTTAGTGACACATTCCCAGGCAGTAGCGTGATTCCGTTTTGAATGACAGAATGTATTTATTCAGCAATCTGATCCAGAAGCTTATACTTGTGGCCCAACAGCTGTTTGGTGCCAGGAGAACTATCTGACAGGACGTGGTCAGTACAGTTGTTGTATATTTCCACCACACCTGCTCCACTCCCGTCCTCCTCAGCACCTTGTGCAGCCTAAAATGCATTTCTATTTCCAAAAACCTGTTGTTACCTGTTATGCTTTCTATTTCCATTTTTTTTTTTATTTTGATGTCTTATATGTGTTGTGTGAGAACTTTAAAAGAGCACAATATCAGCTACACATGTAGATATTTCCCTGGTGATACTGCTACACAATGTCAGTGTTTTCTTTGGCCAATCACAGTGTTGCACTGCATTGTCGTCACGTTTTCATTCACAAACACGAGCTTATCGCAGTTTCAGTTTTCTCCATCCACGCTCTGTGTCACATCTTTCTCCTGTTCCTCCTCTACTTTTTTTTCTCTCATCCCCATCAACCCCTCTGTGCACCTCACTCCTCATCTGTCTATCCTCCACAGACTGCCCTGGCCTCCAGTGGAGGACTGTACTGTCTCCATGGCTGTGCTGTAAATATCTGATCTGCACTGCACTGCTGCATGAGCCTTGCTGTGTGAGCACCGTGTTCTCTACTAAACTATAGCACGACTGTAATAAATCGTGTGTTGCTCAACCTGCTGGTTAAACATCTGCGTTTCTACTGTCTGTCTCATCTTACAGCGCGAATGTAAGATAAGACCTCAAGGGGTTTTGCTATATGGTGTTACAGTATGGCTCATACTGTTTGTACAAACAGGGCTACATGTCAGCTCCATGTAGACATTCACAGCAAGTATTAGTGACAGCTTGACTGACTGAAAACAGTTAATATTTTGACTATGAAGCGTGTGTACTTTGTCTATTTCGCATGAGTTACAAGTTGCAACCGTTCAGCTGCTCAGACCAGGAAGGAGTGCAACTCATCCAAAGTGGAAAACTGATTCTAATATTAACCCTTAAATCATACCTTGATAATGTTTAACAGCTGATCAATACTATTCATGATATTATTATATTAAATGCCACTCCTGCAACTGCCTCCTGTAATCTCTTCGTCTACTTTGTGCAGGAGACGAATCCTATGCAAGCAATTGCGGTAAGCCTCTAAACTCTCCCAGCGTTTGATCTCAGCCACGTTTTTATGCTTTGCTTAATGTTTGTTTCGTCTTTTTGTCCGCAGGCCTCTGAAAATGCCTCGGTTTCCATCACGTTCTTCCGACTCTTCCGTGTTATGCGTCTGGTCAAACTGCTGAACCGCTCAGAGGGCATCCGTAATCTGCTGTGGACCTTCATCAAGTCTTTCCAGGTCTTCATTTATTTCATTTACGCTCACCGCTGTCCTTCGTAGTTGTCGCTTTTCCATGACCTGAATGTCTTCTGTCCACAGGCCCTCCCTCATGTAGCGCTGCTCATTGTGATGCTCTTCTTTATCTACGCCGTCATTGGGATGCAGGTACAGTCTTTAATGTTAATAATGAAGTCACACATTGTAGATTGTCTTTATGTTTCTAGTTAAATGTCATCAGGACAAGTCGCTGTATCTCTCACTGGTGAATGACACTAATTTTGACTTGTACTGCAACAACCTTCAGATCTTTGGTAAAGTAGCCTTAGTGGACGGCACCCAAATCAACCGCAACAACAACTTCCAGACATTCCCTCAGGCTGTTCTGATGTTATTCCGGTACGTTTCAGGGCCACGAGCTGTGGTTTGAAAGTCATGTCAGCTTTAAAGCATCTCCAAAATGACACAATATATCAGTAAAAATGTGGCAGGAACAAAAAAGAAAAGGACAAAAAAAAAAAAAAAAACAGAAATTGCTTGGAGTTTGAATGTTTAAAATTGAACCAAAATCTCACCATTTGATGTGTGTTTACGTATCCAGATGTGCTACTGGAGAGGCTTGGCAGGAGGTCATGATGGCTTCAATGTATGGGAAGAAGTGTGACCCCAAATCCGACTTCCTGCCAGGAGAAGAGTACACCTGCGGGTCCAACTTTGCTGTCTTCTATTTCCTCAGCTTCTACTGTCTCTGTGCCTTCCTGGTGAGAAGCAGTTCAACGGAAGAAATATGATTTCCTCCAAAACATTTTGTATTAATAAGCACCTTTTTGTCCCCTTCCTAAATCCAGATCCTCAACCTGTTTGTAGCTGTCATCATGGACAACTTTGACTACCTGACGCGTGATTGGTCTCTTCTTGGTCCACATCATCTGGATGAGTTTAAGAAGATCTGGGCTGAGTATGACCCTGAAGCCACGTGAGTGTTGACCTTTGAGGATGAAGTCCAAGTTTAGTGGGTGTCACTCAAGTGTAAAGTGAGTGTAAAACATTTCTCCGATCTAACAGGGGGAGAATCAAACATCTGGATGTGGTGACGCTGCTGCGACGCATCCAGCCTCCACTGGGCTTCGGCAAGTTCTGTCCTCATCGTGCTGCTTGTAAGGTACGTAGCTGTAAAGCAAAGACCATGTGGTGCCTGTATTTACAGTACGTAACTCATCAGAAATGCATTTAGTAGAAGCTCATATGATCCGAAATCCTACACAAAGACCATAGACTGTATAAAAGATGGACGTAGCT